>NW_006399799.1:14695722-14697138 GCF_000299155.1 Elephantulus edwardii
GATTGGCACAGGACAGAGCAGAGTTTAGGGCTGTTGTACATAGGGTTGCTATGAGACGCAAGTGACTCGATGGCATATAACAACAACAACAACAACCTTACAGAGCCTTAACCCCATGTCAAGTCTGAATGCTGGTGGTAAAAGGAACTTTTCTTTTAGTAATAAAGTGCGAGTGACGGTTCTGGGGCATAGAAGTAACATATTAGAGTTGGTCTAACGAAAATATTATTTTGTTATATTACACAATACTGTGTAGGATGGATTGGAATACAGAGTGTGTGCTTGGAGTTGAGGAAACCAGTAGAAGGCCAATTCTCTAGTCAAAGCTTCTGGTAATGAATTCCTAAAGAAGGATATGGAACAATTCTTCTAAATAAATAACAATATTATCATGAAATATTTGTGAAGTGCTTTAAAAGTTATAATGTACTTTTAGCATGTATTTTATACTTTAAATCAGATCAATAAGTCAAATATTTCATAAATAATAAAATTAATGATTAGAAGTTATGTAACTTATCTTACTATGCAACATCTTAAAGATGAAAGACTTTTTAATAGGCTAGAATACAAAGAAAAAAATTGTTAATAATACTTGGAGACTGATAGTGAAGAAAGGGGAAGAGAGTAGCAGGACAAAGGAAGTTTGAACAAATGAAGTGTTGAGTTTCTTAATAGGATATAATGGACCCTAGTGGTTTACAAAAAATCACAAGGCAAGAAGCTGCTTTAAAAAAAAAGAAGCAGCAGCTTTAGTATAGACAGAAAATGAAGGATAACAGAACTTAGCATATGGGATACTGATGAGACGATCAGCATCTATTAGACGTTCCAATCACACAGAAATGTCAGCTGAAGTCATGGAACTAAATTTAATCTTTAGAAAAGAGAAAGAGAAGGCAAAGGATAAAGTCACTTCTGGAGAAGAAGTAAATAAGTGTAGGAGCCAAAGAAGCCAAAGGGGGAAATCAGGAAGAGAATCAGGGGTCCCAGTCTCAGGAAAGCCTGACAATAACTTTCTCAAAAGAAAGCAAGTCATCACCATCAAATGTCACAGAAAAAGCCTAAAATATAGTAACTGCAGAAAAGTGATTAAAACGGTTCACTGATGCCATTCAAAAGAACTCCACTTAAAAGAGATGGAAACTATATTATGAGGGGCATGCTATGTTATGCTGGGTTTTGTGATGTCATCCGCCACTGAGTCAACTACAACTCACAGCAACTTAGGAACAAGTATGAGGGAAACACCAGAAAGCATATCTTCAAAGAAATGTAGCAGTGAAGGCTAAAAGAAGCTGTGGTATATTCGCACAATGGAATACTATGCTGCATTGAAAACAAGGAACTCATGCAATATTATTCAAAATGGGTGACCCTGGAGGACATTATGCTGTGTGAGGTATCTCAGTCACA
>NW_006399799.1:14697425-14716641 GCF_000299155.1 Elephantulus edwardii
GGGGAGAAGGGTGCAACAATGAATGAATGGAATTCCAAAATCTCTGTAGATGTTCATTGAAATGAAAAATAAACAAACTAAATTAATCAAAAAAAAAAAAGAACAGCTTATAGAGAACAGAAGAATTCCTTACACTGGGACACACCTCAACATGTTTGAAACAAAAGGGAAGGAGGAGAGGGATTGAGGGGGGAAACCAATGTACAAGGGGTAATGAGGGTAGATGTGTCAGAGACGGTAAAGTTGGCACAGGATAGAGAAAGTTTCTGGGCTGTTGTACATAGGGTCACTATGAGTCGCAAGCGATTAACGGCATATAACAACAACAAGAGTTTGGAGGAGGGAGTAAGGTAATGTCTGTTTGTTGTATAAGACCCCCAGAGGGCTTAGGTATACCTAAAAACAGGAATTTAAACCTGAAAGAGAGCAATAAATGTTAGGTCTTTCCTCCCTGCCTCCTCAGTCTACAAATGGCTATCCATGTGAACACTAATCTCTTTCTCTTTATTTCCCTTTTCTCTCCAGCTTTTTCTTTCTCATCTTTTCTCTTCTCATTCTAGCACTCACTTGAGGTCATCTAGCCACTTCTGTGCTTTTAAGCTGTTGATCTCATTTTACCTCTCTAACTTCTGTCGTTGTTGTTATGTACTATTGAGTGGAGTCCAAATCTTCTCCTAGCTGATCCCTTCGCAAGTTTTCAAAAGCAGGAAACTGTAGGAAACTACCCATCTTTCGCTTGTGGAGCAGCTGGTGGATTCAAACCATGTGCCTTTGAGTTGGCAGCCCACCTGCTTATCACTAAACCATCACAGCCTATAGAATATTCCTAACACTCCCCTCGTGCAATCACACATTGTATCCACTAGCCATTCTGAACGTTTTTCATTCTTTAAACATGTGATGCTCTCTTGTGCAACAATGAATGAATGTAAAGCCAAGATTTCTGTAAAATTTTGTTAAAATTGCAATAAAATAAATTTTTTTTTAAAATGTGATGCTTTGTGGCAATGGGACAATTAAAACAGACTTTCAAGGGGGGAAAAAAGAGGAACGAACTGGGGGGAGGGTAGAGAAAATAATGCAACAATAAATGAATAGAAACCCCAAATCTCTGTAAATGTTCATTAAAATTAATAAAATTTAATAAAAAAAATTCTTGAAATGGGTCACAAAAAATTATTTGTAATAAATAAATCATTGATTGTACAAAATTGAAAGAAAAAAAAATGTGATGCTCTCTCAGGCCTTTCCGCTTGCCTGTATGTTGAGCTGTCTTCCTGGCATACTCTTATTACCCTATCTTAATATACTAGCTTCTTCTCACTCTCCAGGTGCCCATGAGAAGTCACTTCCTATAGGAGTCTCTTTGACTTTCTACCACTCAATCTCACAGCACTGTAAACTCTGTATTAGAACTGCCATTTACTGTCAGAGCCTCTATTAGAACTGCTGTTTACTGTCAGGGCCATGCCTGTTTTAGTTACCCTCGCCTCAGTCTAGTCCAATGACTGACTCAGCACAGAGTTCTTAGAGGGGTGGTGGATGCTCTATACATTGCTATGATCTCCCCAAATCCTGCCCTTCAGGCCCAAGGCATGTGCTCCCCACCCATCCCCACCCCCCAGGTGATGACAGCTCTCAGCTGGGTTCCTTTCTGGGCACTGCCTGGAAATGAAAAAAGCTGCCTCACTCAAGGCCACAGCCCCTTCTTGAGCAATCCATGTGTCAATGACTGTTAGATACAGAGATAAAAATGCTTGTTTTCTTGCCTCAATTTGGGAGAATTCTGAGGAGTCATCCCCACTTCTGATCCTCCTCTGGATAATCAGAAGCCTTTGCTGTTCACAGTTCCACTCCACCCTCTGCCCAATCCTTCTTCCCTCACTCCCACATCCAGAAAAGGAGCATTCTTCAATTAACCTCCTTTATGCAAAATATCCCTTTCATTTTGTTTCCTAGGAACTTGACCTCAGACAAGGTGATAAAAATAAGCTTATTGTTTTCAAATCATTATCCAACGCAAGGATACTCACTGTAATATTTCTCTGCCAGACCCTATGATGGTTATCCCTATACTGGGTCTTCAGTCAACACTGACTGAATGAAGTAATCTGATCATCTGTTTCCTGAATTTTTCTGGTCACTCTTATCACACACTTGTTAAGTCTTGTTCTGATTACTTTATATCCTTGAAGGTAAGGAAAAATAATTCCTAAAATGTTCGTAGTTTCTTCTACTGGTCTCAATGATAGTGCTTACATCTACTAGCACCATATAAGTGAATTCTGCTGTTAGCTAGTTTTGAAGAGGAAAGCATATCACTGATTTTGCTGTCAGAGAATATTTCTTCAGAGCAAGTGATTGAAGTCTGAAGGCAGACATAAAATAGAACCCTAAACATCTCTAAAGAATAATGAGGAATGCACAAAACATAACAAGGAAGAATCTGGAATATAACTGGCTAAGCAAAATAAGTCCATTTAATAAGGACAAACAAATTTTACTTTTATAGAAAGAAGGAACAAACAACCACAGAAATCAATGTTCTTTGTGGTTATTAGGGATTGTGGAAAATGAGGAAGAATCCCTCTTTAGACAATAGACTCATATTTTTTTGTTGTTTTGGTTTTGTGCTTGTCAAATGTCACTGAGTTGCCTACAATACATAGTCATTTTTGGTTAAATGCTACAACATTTTGGTTAAATGCAAAAACATCAGTAAGAACCAAAAGTACATGAGTGGCTACACTGGTAGAAATGTATACACATTTTGAGTATATGAAAGTGGTTGTTGTTGCTGTTGCTTGCTGTTGAGTCAGAACCGGTCCATAGCTGACCCTCCAATGGGTTCTCAGAGGCAGTAAATCACACAGGAGGAGGCTGTTACTCCTTCTCCTGTGGAGAAGCTGGTGGATTTGGACCACATGCTTTTGGGATTACAGTGCATCTTCTTACCTCTAGGCTACTAGGACTCCATTAAAGAAGGTATATATTCAATTGTGCATATTCAAGTGCATGTATAGGTTGATCTATAGACATATGCATTATCTGTTTTGGGGTGCACATATGCATATAATAATGCACAAATATAAGAGTAATGGATACATATCACGCATCACCAATCTCCCTGAAAAATTGGTTTACTTGTTTCCAAACATTGGACCATCGTCTTATGAAACAATTCAACCAAATGACACAAGACAATCCATAGTTTTACATCTGGTGAGTAGCATCTGGGATCTTAATTTGGTAAGTAGCATTTGGTGTCCTAAATACATGTGAGAAATTATCAAAGATACAATTATCGTTCTATACTCATCTAGATAAATAAGGAAACCAAAGATTCACAGAAGAAATTAGTCTGTGGGTCTGTCTAAATGTACCATGGCCCCATCTACCCTGAGACCAGAAAAACTAGATGGTTCCTGGTTACCACTAGTGATCATTCTAACTAGAGACATAATGGGCAGCTCCAGACAGAGTAGAAGAAAACAACACAGCAAAACTCAAACTCTAAAAAATAGATTAAAAAAAAACAACAACACCACAAACCAAAACAGATCAGACCATCTAAGACTAGAAGAGAGTAAAGACTGTTGCCTTGAAATACACTTTAAACTTTGAACTGAAACCACTTCCAGGGGTCTTCTATTAGCTACATAGTAGACTGGCTCATAAAATAAGCATAATCACCACTAAGTTGTGGGCTCCTTAGGGGGCAAGGGTTCACCTAAATGAGACTAACTAAATGAGTCAACTCACTCACTGCTGTCCTGTTGGCACTGATGCACAGCTGACCCTCCAGTGGGTTTTTAGAAGCTGTAAACCCCGTAAGTGGAGACCATCCATCTTTCTCCTGCACAGCAGTTAGTGACTTTGGAATCACCTGCCTTTAGGTTGGCAGTGCAACTTTCTACCCATTACACCATCAGAGCTCCCTAAATAGTCAGCGTTTACTCTAAAGCAAAGAAGAGAAGTGGGGGTGGCAGCGGAGCAGGGATGACTAATGAAACAGAACAACTAGCATGGAAAATGAGAATGTTGACATAATGTGCAAAATAGAATCAGTGTCACTCAACAATATGTATACACTTTTAAATAAGAATCTAGCTTGCTGTGTAAACTTTCACCAAAAGCACAATAAAATGTTTGGGCAGGAGGGAAGACTAAGGGCAGAAGATTCTCCAACCAGCAATAGTATACACTGTCTATCTTACCAAGAGACATAAAGAGAGTCTGGTAGCAAACATCCATTGAGAGACATCGTTCTAAAGAGGAGATCTATCAGGCAGTTAATGAAACAAGGCCATCCATGTTCAGAGATCAAGCAGTCTTCTGTGGGCTTGCAAGGTGTTAAGTGAACACAGAAAAGTTGAGGAGGAGATGTGTACTCTGGGGTCATTCAGAAAGGTATGAACAGTTCTCATGCCCAAGTTAGAACTGTATGTACAAAGCACAGAAATATGTATCAAAACCACTAGTTTTATTCACTTGATAGGTTTTTCCCTTTGATCTGCCTTCTATGTCAACCACATTCACCTCCATGTCACCCATGTTTACTTCCAGGTCAACCATGCTCACCTCCACAGTGATTGTAGCTATCACTCACTGAGAAAAATGGAGAAGAAAGGGGAAGATAACATCTCTGTCCATCTCTGGTAAATGAGAGTCAACCATTGCTTTGTAGCACCTTTCATCTGAAAATCTCCTAAACACTTTTATAGCATAATTCATTAATTCACACCACTTTTCTCAATGAGCTAGTATTCTCCCAACCCTGACAGAGTAATTTAATGCTCAATAACGATGAGCAATTGGCCCAGGAAATGTCAATTCTCAATCTAACTTGCTAGACTAGTCTATTCCAGAATGCTACTCAAAAACCAAATAAAACATGTTCTAGTATTGCCTCCGAGAATCCACGTCTGAGAATGTTACTGCCCCTTAGTTTAATATATGTCATTTAAAGCTTTCAGAATCTTAAAGCTAAGTATGTTATAAAAATTCACGATACTGTCTTTGTTTACAAGCACATTCTTAGAAACCCTGATTTGAACTATATCTAATGCTATTTCCCATAATAATTCAAAACTTCCATGTTCAATTTATCTCCAAGGTTTGTAACATTCAAATGCTGGTAGTGCTCACAGCCTAAATATCTTTTAAAAAAAGGGGGGGGGGAACAACAAAATCACACACACACTAAAAACCTCAGCACAGAAAGGCTGTGAGTATGTTATTCTGAGGTGAGTGGACTAAGATGGCGATATTAACAGTAAAAGAAAGACTCAGACAAGGAGCACAGGGAAAGACTTGACAGGAGCAGCCATGGATGGACAGGATAAGAAATATTACTTTCTGTGGCTTCCTTTACTCCACATTCCAATCTGTGCCTTGTCTGAACTATGATTTTCTGCTCCCATCAGATGAGGGAACATAACCATGTCCAGGAGAGGCACACAACCATCACAGATCCCTTCACAGGACTACCAGCCTTCCTCCTCTCCCAATAGCTTCAAATGCAGAGGTCCAGCGGCTGTCCTTTGGGGAAGGGGCCAGATGCAGGCAAGGAGGTGAGCACCCTGTCTCCTGCCATTCCCAGACTGGCTGATGCCTGTGCCTGTGCATGAAAGCAAGGAGGCCCAGGCAATTTGGGAAATGTCAAGCACTCAACCAGCGATATCAAACTCATTAATCATAACATTTGCAAATAAAGCAGAGGTTTCAGGCTTAATCTATTCATTGAGGACTTGGCAGTGTACAAGGACTATGCTGTGAGGTTACTAGATTATTGTGAGACTAAAAGCAGGAGAGATAAATCCCACATTCCCTACCTCCACGCAGAGGGAGAATATCAAGACACCCCTGCTGTGTCTGTCCCTTTGTCAGTACACTGAGATAGCTCAGCAGTCCTGTTTTCTCTGACTCTCAGAGGTCAATAAACCTTAGGCAAACTTTAGAAGCAGAGGGCAACTTGGGGTTATGAACAATACATAGTAGTTACAATTTTATGTAGAATTGTTATTGTTGTTGTGTGTGCCATTAAGTCACCTGGGACTCATGGTGACCCCATTTATACTAGCTGTGAAATTTGCCCGATCCTGAACCAGTCTCATTGTCTCCAACATCCAATATCATTGTCTCAACCTAATCCCATTTCTTCCATCACTATATCAATCCATCTCATCCTTGGTCTTTCTCTCCTGTACTGTCCCTCCACTCTACCAAGCATGATGTCCCTCTCCAAGGACTAGTTCCCTCATGGCCTTGTGCCCAAAGTATGTGAGATGGAGCCTCTAAATCCTTGCCTCTGGAGAACAGCCCGGTTTCACCCTCTCCAGGATAGACCTGTTCTCCTGGCAGTCCACAGTACATTCAAGACTCTTCTCCAGCACTACAACTCAAAGGCATCAGAATTTCCTATCACCAATACACATGGCTTTCAAACTGTGGCACCTGGACAAGTACAGGAACATAACCTGAGAACTCACTCAACTCCAACTCACTGCTGTCACATCAGAATGGACTCGTAGCTGACTCTTCATTGTGTTTCTGAGAGTGTAAATCACAAGGGAAAATACTGCCTGTCTTTCACCTGTGGAGCAGCTAGCTGGTGGATTCGAGGCACGAAAAAGGTGTGATCTTTGAGTTAGCTGCGTAACTCCCTACAGACTATATGCCAAATTCTCAAACCCCACCCTTGACCTACTGAATCACAGATTCTGGGAGAGTATCCTATGTTCCCCTGGTAGCCTATTGTTAGATGTCATCTAGTCAATTCTGACTCATAGCAGTCCCTCGTGACAGAGTAAAATTTCCCCCATAGAATTTTCTAGGCTGTGCTTTTTATAAGAGCAGGTCGTCAGGGTATTTTCTCCTGTGTCGTGCTGTGAACTACCATTCTTCCAGTTAGCAGCCAGGCACTGTACCAGGCAGGAATCCTTGCTGGCAAGCTAAGGCCGACTGAAGTTTGGTCTGCACACTAAAGCATTCACTCTGCCCCAAAGCCCTCTCTCACTACTCTCCTAAATTCTTGTAATAACAGCAATCGCTTACTCCATTCTTTCTCTATCAGACCTCTCCACACTAATTCTAACACTCTCAGGACCCACAAAGCTGATGAAGTCACCCCAGCTTACTGAGAAGGAAATGGAATGTCAATGCTTAATCACTTGCCAAAGTCACATAGCTATGAATGTGATCCTGATATAAAGTCAGGTCTGTTTTATTCCAAAGGCCAAAATACAAACTGCACGTTTTTCCCTTTGACTTTTCACAATCCTGTTATCCCTTCTTTTTTACAGCAGTCCCTCTGAGGACTGTGAACCACATGGTAACAGCAATCAGTTCTTACCTGGTCTCATGAGAATCAGCTCACCTAAGCCCTCTGTGATATACTTTCCATGGCTTAGCAATATCTGCATCGAAATACTTTTTACTAAACTTGCTGATTCCTATACTCCCAGAATTCCTATTTATTTTAATGTGAATTAGCTGCATAGTATATGGCGAAGTTCACCATACACATTTTAGGGCAATTGGGATATTGTACTCTTCTTACAGAAGAGACCACTTCTCAGTAAAGGATGTCATTTTTGGTAGAAGATCAGGGAAAAGCCTTGATATGGTGGAGTAACACAATAATGGACTCAAACAGACCAATGACCACGCAGACAGCACAGGGCAGGCATGGTTTCGTTCTGTAATACTTAGCATCACCCTGAAAGGACGTGGCATGATGGTAACACAGCAACTAGATAGGGGAGGAAAAATTAGATATGACATGAAACTGTATTTTTATAGTCATTTTAGACTTGTATTTAAAGAACAAAAGATGCCATAAAAGCAATAAATGTTCAACAAAATTTGATAGGTCAAATATATTGTCCAGTGAAGATGCAAGCAGATTGCGGCTTCCAAAATGCCTACTCTATGCGAACTTTTATTAATCACCCAGAGTGTAGAAAAACTGAACCCTCATGCATCACTGTGTAATCAAAATGGTGCAGCTTCTTGGGAAAACAACCCGAAAATTTCATAATAAGTTAGACACAAACCATTGCCCACCTAGGAGAGTTCAGGTGGTCTAGTGGTAAAGAGGTAAGCTGTCAATCCAAAGAAGAGCCTTTTAAATTCACCAGTGCCTCCACAGGAGAAAGATGGACAATCTCCTCCAATGAGACTTACAGCCACTTAAAACCTACTGGAAGGTCAGCCACATAACAAAGCACTATTCAGCAATGAAAATTATCAATGTCACAAGATTTTGATGAATTTTGATTTTTTTTAATTTATGATTTTGAGATTTTGATGAATCTCAAAAGACCATATATCATGATATTCGTGATTCCCTTTTCATGAAATTTCCATAAAAATAGCAATAAGGAAAGAAAGTAGATTAGCTGTGTATGGAGCTAGAACAAAAATTAACTGCAATTATGCAAAAGTGATCTTTTCAGTGTGTTGAAAATGTTCTATAACTGGATTACATTGACAATGGCAAAACTTCGTAATCACTAAATTGTACACTCAAAATTTTGTTTGTTGTATTGCCTTCAAGTCGAGTACAACTCATTGCAACCCTATGAACAAAAGGCCTGAAGCCCTTTTACAACTATCGACATTTATCAAAGTTCAGAGAATTTCTGGAGGCATGTTGTTTAGAAAGTGGATGCCACTCCTGCCTCCACACCTGTCATAGAGCGTTATTAGTTGAGTCACCTGTGACGCATAGCGAACCTATGCACAGCAGCTCTGAATGGAAATTTTACGTCATGCAAATGATAAAACTGTTTAAAAGATGGGTGGAGGATATGAATGAAACCACTAGGGGCTCACAGTGAAGTCTGCTTTAGTGAAATTAAAGCTTGTTATTGTTTGTGTGCAACACAATGGACTATCATGCAGCATATAAAAGAACTGAGCTGCAGTGGTTGCATTTAAAAAACACGCTAAGACACTCACAGTATGTTGTTGTTGTTGTTATGTGCCGTCGAGTCACTTGCGACTCATAGAGACCCTATGTACAACAGCCCTAAACTCTGCTCTGTCCTGTGCCAATCACACTGTCTCTGATGCACTCATCCCAATTACCCCAGTCACTGAATCAATCCACCTCGTAGAGGGTCTTCCCCTCCTGAGCTGTCCCTTCAGCCTCCCAAGCATGATGTCCCTCTCCAAAGACGAGTCCCTCCCCCCTTACAACATGTCCAAAGTATGTTAGACCAAGCCTCAGAATCCTTACGTCCAGGGAGCAGCCCGGTTTAACCCTTTCTAGGATGAATCTGTTTGTTTTCCTAGCAGTCCATGGTACCCTCAATACTCTTCTCTTCTCCAGCATCACAGCTTAAAGGCATCAATTCTCCTTCTATCCTCCTTAGTCATTCTCCAACTCTCTGATGCATAACAAATGATTGCAAAAACCATGGCCTGTATCAGTCTCACAGTACAGATATCATTTTTTTTATTCTATTAGTTTACTTACAAATTTCTAATACATTATTTCCCAGAACAGATTCTTCCCATTTTCTTCATGTCTCCATCCACCCAAGTGTACAACCCCATGATTAATCCCCCTCTTTCCCTGCACATCCTCATCCCTCTGCTCCCCCTCCCCTTGAATCCTTATACTCATTCTATAATAATGGTTTTAAACAATATTTGTCCTTTTAAGACTGAGTTAGTTCACTCAGCATAATGCTCTCCAGATACCATTTTATAAAGATCAAGAGTAAAGTCAAACTATCTATTGTTTAAGCATATATATTGTTAAGTTTATGTATGTATGTAATTATATTTCTTTTACTAATAAGATAGTTTAATAATAAAAAAAAACCCTCATGCAAAAGGCCCAAAGCCAAGAAAGCAGCAAATGTTCACAATGTTTTCTTCTTTGATAAATGCCTTGAAAAAACAGCACCAGGGGAGCAATTTCACTGAAGCATAAGTTGCACTGTTGTGCAAGTACTCCCCTGGGAATGTAGGCAGGGATAGGCCTGTTGATGTTCTCTGCCAGTGGGCAAGCCAGTGCCCAGCAGGGATGAGGTTGGTGCCATTGTACAGCTGAGCCAATCAGACAGAAACCTCCATCAGAAACACTGAGATTCACTCACTGGGAATGATTTATAAGGTGTGGGTGGGTTTTGGCAAGCTTGGCAAGGAAGAAAGGAGCAAAGGAAACACCTTTCCTCTCTGTGTACAATGAAGGTGTTAAAGAAAGCAAAGAACAGTTAACAGGAAAGCATCACGTGATGCCCCTGAGAGCAAGCTCTTACAGGTAAATCTGGCACCATGTCAGCATAGTGCAGAAGACGCCATTCATTTCAGCTTTGGTAAAACACTGACAGCACCACACCTAAACAAAAGCCCCACAGGAGCTTCCCAGAACATGTACTTGAAAAATTCCAGGAGAACCCCACCTTCATCTCTACCGAGCTGGGGGCCAGGGGAAGTAACTGCAAACCCTGTTTGTGAGATCACAGCTGCAGGCAAAGATGAATTATCAAGGGAAGAAAGGATGATAAGCAAAGCAGAGGCTCCAGTTCAGGCGGTGGCTCAGTATTCCAGCCTCTACAAGCTGGCTGCAAGGAAAGAGAAATAACGCAGCACCGGAGTCATTGCCCCCGGCATCTAATCCTGCTTGACAATTTACTAGATCTGTAACCTTCCACAAATCAATTAATCTCTGAAGCACTGCCATGCCCCCACCCACACAACTACCTTTCCAACTGACTGGAGGAGATCCATATTTACTCCCATTCCAAAAAAGAGGTGATCCAATAGAGTGTGTAAATTATCAAGCAATATCACTAATATCACATGCAAGCAAAATCCTGCTGAAGACAATCCAAAAAAATGACTGAAACAGTCATCAGCAGAGAACTGCAAGAAGTGAAAGCTGGGTTTAGAAGTGGCTGTGGCACTTGGGACATAAAAACCAATGTCAGACGGTTCTTGGCTGAAAGCGGAGGGGATCAGAGAAATGTCTGTCTATGTTTAATTGATTATGCAAAGACATTTGACTGTGTGGATCACAAATTGTGGCTAACCTGGAGAAGAATGGGAATCCCAGGACACCTAATTCTGCTCATGTGAAACCTATACTTAGACCAGGAAGCAGATGTCAGAACAGAGCAGGGAAACACTTTAATGGTTTAAAATTAGGAAAGCAGTGTGTGACGGATGCCTCCTTTCTCCTCACCTTTTCAATCAACATGCAGAGCAACCTGTGTTTTGCAGATGACACAACCTTGCTTCCTGAAACTGAGAAGGACCTGAACTGCTTGCTGCGCAAGGTCAAGGACCATAGTCATCAACATAAACTGAAGCTCAACATCAAAAAGACAAAAATTCTCACCATTAGGCCAATTGGCAGCACCATAATGGATGGAGAAGAGATTGAGGTTGTTAACAGTTACATCTTGCTCACCTCTACAATCAACAGTTTTGGCACCAAAAGACAAATTGCATTAGGTAAAACTACTGTCAAGGACCTTTCCAGAGAACTGAGAAGCAACAATGTCAGTCTAGAGACTAAGGTGCACCTTATCCAGTCCATGGTCTTTGCAATTACTTGCTATGCATCAGAGCGGTAGAAAATTACTAAGGATGACAGAAGAATCGATGTCTTTGAATTGTGGTGCTGGAGAAGAGTCTTGAACATACCATGGACTCCCAGAAAAACAAATAGGTCTGTCTCGGAGAGGGTGAAACCAAATTTCTCCTTGGAGGCTAGGACTTTGAAGCTCCATCTCACATACTTCAGGCACGTGGCCAGGAGAGATCAATCCTTTAAGAAGAACATCATGCTAGGAAGGGTGGAGGGACAGTGCAGGAGAGGATGATTCCAGATAAGAGGGATTGATACAGTAACTAGGGCAATGGAGGTAGGTGCATCTGGCTTCAGAGCTATTGTACATAAAGTTGCTAGAAGCCACAGGTGACATGACAGCACATAACAACAACAGAATAGATCATACAGGAGGCTAGACTTCAGATGAGGAATGTGGTATCAGGACTGGAGGAAGACTTGTCAACAACCTGCATTATGCCGATGATACAACCTTAGTTGCTGAAACTAAGGAGGACCTGAGGCATTTGCTGCAGAAGGTTAGGGACTGCAGGCTTAAAAAAGGATTTCATCTCATCATCAAAAAAACAAAGATTCTCACCACTGGGACAATTAGCAGCATCATAATAGATGGAGAAAAGATTGAGATTGTCAACAATTTCAGCTTGTTTGGTTCCACAATCAGCACTCTTGACACCGGCAGTCAGGAAATCAAAAGACATAGTGAATTGGGAAAATCTGCTATTAGGGACCTCACCAGAATGCTGAAGAGCAATGATGTCAATCTGGAGACTAAGCTGTTCCTGATCCAAGCCATGGTCTTAGCAACTACTTGCTATGCATCAGAGAGTTGGACAATGACTAAGGATGACAGAAGAATTAATGCCTTTGAGTTTTGGTGTTGGAGAAGAGCATTGAACATACCATGGACTGCCAAGAGAACAAAAAGATCTGACCTGGACAGGATGAAACCAGCTGCTCCTTGGAAGCAAGGATTTCAAAGGTCTATCTCACAAACTATGGACATATTGACAGAGGGGCCAGTCCTTAGGAAGAGCATCATTGCTTGGAAAAATGGAGAGGTAACACAGGACAGGAAGATCCCAAGTAAAATGGATTGACACAGTAACTAGGGTATTTGGGGTAGAAGTGTCAGACAGTGAGATTGGCTTGGGATAAGGCTGGGTTCAGAGCTACTGTACATAGGTGTGCTATCAAGCACAAGCAACTCAATAGCACATAACAACAATAACATGGTTGACTTTCATATTTTCCAGACTTTCAGCATTACAGTAGACAAAGAGAAGAAAAAAGAGGGACTTGGTTCTAGTAAGCTACTAAATAGGGGGTTTTTTGGTATGGAAGATTGTTATTTATTATGGAAAGATATGGATAAAAAACATTTGCCATTTCAATCTTTTGGATATATTTACAGTTCAGTTTTGTTAAATGAATTCATTTTATTATGGGGATTTTGTTATTATTTAATTCCTTTTACATTTCCATGCCTATTTAGTAATTATTTATATATATTCTGACCTTTGAAACTTTTTATCTGATTGACAGTTATGAGTTACAATCCACTATGTTTCCTGTTAATTAAAAACAAAGAAATCTCAGAAAGTACTGTGATACAGAAATATATTTGGAAAAAATGGACTTAGAAGTACATTTTGCAAGTGGGGTAATTATATCCTTCTTCTTTCATCTCCTTTTGCTATAGAAGTAAATAATTTTTTTCTTTTAATTCTTTATACAGAAATACCTATTCCTCCCTTCTTTTAAATTTCAGATATAAGAACTTTAGGCAACACTTCTAGGGGGCAAACCCCTTAGCTCCCTGTGTCTCAGCAGCTATTCCTATTGTTTCCTTCTGGGAACTTGGCAAGTGTTAAGTATCTGAACATCCACTGTAGACAGAAAGACGATTCTGAGATGCACCTCTCTACTCTATCCTAATATCTATGGCTATAACACACTGAACATCTGCAATCACGTCTATATGGTCCCCTAAGATTGTTAGTTGCTATACGTTCAGACTCTAAATAACTCAACTCAAACCAAATTAATTGCTTTTGATTTTATTCCAATTCAGGCTGATCGTGTGAGTGTGGAATAAAACTGCTCCATGGGATTTTCAAGGCTGTGACCTTTCAGAATAAAATTGCTAGGATTTACAGTCATGAGCCTTTCAGTCACTAGTGAATGCTTAACTATTCAGTAAACTCAGGGATGTCTCAGATTCTGAAGGTGGGAGAAAAACTTTTTAGGTGGTGTAGGTCCTGGATATGTCCTTATAAAGTATCTGGCAATGCTGAATTGAAGAATGGTTTACAGTAAATGTGCATTGGGAATCCAAAAGTAAGGTCCTTACAGCTAGGGGGCTGTGCAAAGCCAGTTAAAATAGTTTTTCACTCTGAATAGTAAATATAAATTGTTTTATACATTATCTAGCCACACATAACACATTCTTTTACTCTAACTGGAATTTTGGCATGAGAATTGTGGTTGTACCACAGAGTCTGAACTGACCCATAGCTGACCCTCCACCGGGTTTTCAGAGGCAGATAATTGCATGGGAGAAGATTGCCCATCCTTATCCCACAGAGAAGCTGGTGGCCTGGAACTTCAAGCCTTTAGGAATTGCAGTTCAATTTCTTGCCACCAGAGCTCCCTAGAATTTTGGCAAGTATAATTCTTTCTCTCCCAGAATAACTGACACAGTCTTCTCTTTGCAAAAAAAAGGATCATGATAACTTTATTTTAATCACTTAGCTTTCTGTGTAAATTCTTACTTTTCTAACAGTGTCTGAATACTGGTTCTTCGCTGTTGTTGCTCTGTGCTGTCAAGGTGCCTGCAATAGTTCTGAACTCTGACCTATCCCGAGCAAATCTCACTGTCTCCAGCATATCTACCCCCATAACACCAGTTACTGTGTCAATCCATCTCATCTGGGGTCTTTCTCTCCAGGCACTGTCCTTCTACCCTTCCAAGAATGATGACCTTCTCCAAGGACTGGTCACTCTTGACAATGTGCCTAAGGTATGTGAGACAGAGCTTCAAAATCCTTGCCTCCTATGAGCAACCTGGTTTCTATCTCTCCAGGATAGGCCTGTTTGTTTTCTTGGCAGTCCATATATATTCAATACTCTTCTCCAGCACCACAACTGAATGGTGTCACTCCTTTTCCTGTCATGCTTAGTTCTTGTGCAGCACTCTGATGAATAGCAGGTAATTGCAAAGACTATGCACACTTTAGTCTCCAGACTGATGCTGTTGCTCTTTGTTACTCTGGAGAGGTCCCAGATTTTCCCAAAGCAATTAATCTTTTGATTTCCTGATTGTAATAACATGAGTGTTATTATAAAATAAAATGGGATATTTTCTTTCATTTTTCATTTCCCATCCCTCACTGTTGAGAGTTAGTAGAAAGTTCAAAATAATAAATCCACTATAGTAGGAGAATTAAATATCCTTTACTTTTAATGTCTTCCATTCTCTTTTATCCTTATTCTCTTACTAACCCTCATAATTCTCTAGCAAATAAACTTCCTGAGTTGTGGTGTTGGGGAAGAGTACTGAATGTCCCATGAACTGCCAAAATAATGAACAGATATGTCTTGGAAAAAGTATAGTCTGAGCGTTCCTTGAAAGCAAGGATGATGAAGCTTCACCTCTCATACTATGAACACATTGCTAGGAGAGGCTATTCTTTGAAGGGCTATCATGCTTGGAAAAGTGGCGATTCAGCGAAACAGAAGAACACCCCTAACCAGATGGATTAACACAGTCACTGTGGCAACTGGCTCAAACATAAAAAATTATAAGAGTGGCACAGCTTAGGGCAGGGTTCAGGTCTGTTGTTGATAGGGTCACTATGAGTTGTGCTTGACTCAATGACACCTAACAACAATCTACTATATATATATACTTTATATAATATTTTATATATTTTTATATATGTATATATATACACACACATATCCTCCATGGATTTAGATATATTGATAGGAATTGTGCTACCAACACAAGAGTACATGGTTTGAATCCACCAACTTCTCTGCAGGGGAAAAATGCACAATATCCTCCGGTGCAATTTATAGCCTCTGAAAACCCACTGGAGGGTCAGCTATGAGTCAGTTCTGACTGGATGATAACAACAATATGTATGTATATATATATACACATAACCTCTCTAGAGTACTAAAGAGCAATGATGTCAGTCTAGAGTACACCTGATGCAGGCTATGGTCTTCACAATTACTTGTTGTGCACCAGAGAACTGGACAATGACTAAGCATGACAGAAGAATTGATGCCTTTGAGTTGTGGTGCTAGAGAAGAGCATGGACTGCTAAGAAAACAAACAGGTTCATCCTAGAGAGGGTGAAAGCAGGCTGCTCCATGGAAGCAAGGTTTCTGAAGCTTCATCTGATATACTTTGGACATGTTGCAAAGAGGGACCAGTCCTTGGAGAGGGATGTCATCATGCTTGGAGGGTAGAGGGACAGAGCAAGAGACGAAGGCACTTGAGATGGATTGATTCAGTGACTGGGGTAACAGGCAGGTGTGTCAGAGACAATGAAATTGGCTCAAGATGGAGCAGGGATCAGAGCTGTTGTACACAGGGTCACTATGAGTTGGAGTTAACTCAACAACACATAACAACAACATGTATATAAATGTCTACCTACATATTCACCTAATATCTTATGGATACAGATTTGTTTTTTTAAACTAGATTATCAATGAGAACAGAGGAAAGGATGAAAACCTGCAAAAATTAACTATCTCAGCAGAGACTGCAAAAATAAGGGCAAAGCTGAGCTGCTAAAAAGGAAAAATAGCCACATCTAGCCCTAACCCCTGGAGTCACAGGTTACACACAACAAAATCCCTCTTTCAGTGAAACACTGGACAGCACATCAGAGCTAGAAAGGCTCTCTAGGTTACCATACCCTCTGCTCTCTCAAACCAATGCTTCCTCAAGACTTTCTTTTGTTTTTGTTTTTTCTTTAATTTTTTTAAGTCGAATATCTTTTCATTTTTAATTGGTTCGCTTACAAAGTTCCTATACATTGTGTTTCACACTATTCCTCAATTACATTGTGTTTCATCTAATCCTTCACATGCATTATGTTTTACAGAGTTAATCACCAATGGACTTTGTGCATCATTACCCTGTCTTTTCACCAGGTTCCTTCTTACTTCCTTCACCCCCCAATGCCAGCCATCAAACTGCTCAACCCTCTGGTTTCACCCCTGCCCATCCTCTCCCTCCACTCCCACCCCTTCCTCCCTTGGGTTCCCATACACGTTTTACTAGTTATCCTTCTATTTTCACAATAATGGTCTTATGCAGTATTTGTCCCTATGAGACTGAATTAGTTCACTCAGCATAATGCTCTCCAGTTTAATTTTTATTTTATATTGGTTTGCTTACAAAGTTCATATATATTGTGTTTCATACTATTCTTCATTCATATTGTGTTTCATACCATAATTCCCTTTCATTACATTTTCTAAATTAATCACCATTAGACTATGTCCACTATTAATTACCCTGTCTTTTCAGGTCCCGCCAGATCTTTCCCACTTTTTCTAAACCCTTCCTTCCTTCTACACACCGAATTGTGCAACCCTGTGACTTTAAAGAAAAGGGAGGTGGATAAGAAGCAGTTTCCTGAAGGTGGCACAGCACCTCTATCAAAAGGCTTAGGACCCACTAACCACTCTCTTTAGGAAGCAAAAGGACTAAAAACAACAACAACAACAACAACAACAACAACAAAAAACCCAAGTCCTTGGGTTCAAAGGGGAGGATTTCAGTAGATAGGCAAGTACTACTTTTCAACCAAATAATAGGCCTTCATAGAATAGTCCTGTTTGTTTTTTTCTTTTTTTTAAAAAAAAAAGAGAGAGAGCAAAAAGAAAAGATATTCTTTTTTAAAAAATGCTAGAAATCTTTCAGGCAATCGTTTTGTTCTCTAAAGGAAACTTAAAAAGGAATATGACTTTCACACACAAAAAAAAAAACACAGATAAAAACTGTCACATAAAGGTGATAAAATAGAGCCAAAAAAGTGGAAAGAAAAGCACACAACTTTAAAATGCATAAGCCACATTCACAAGCAAAATTGACATTTTAGAAAACAAACTATGGCGAGAAGCACTAGCTTGAAAGGCGGGAACAAATCACCCAGAAGGCAGAGGAAAGTGGTAAAGACAGACTGGAGAAAGGTTTTGTTTATTGTAGGAAAAGCCATTTACCTCTAAAAGAAAGAACCCATTTTTGTTATAGGCAGATTATAAAAGAAAAATCCACTGCAAGTTGGAGGTTAGAGAGTTTAGTTCACAACCAAAAACCAGTTGCCACAAAGCCAATTCCAACTCTTCAGGACCCCATGTGTGTCAAAGTAGAACCATGCTCTGTAGGGTCTGCTGCCAATGCAAAGGCACACAGTTCAAATCCACCAGCTGCTCTGTGGGGTAAAGATGGACACTCTCCTTCCATGTGATTACTGCCTCTTTTTTTCCCCCTGATTTCTGTTTTTTTTATTAATTTTAATGAACATTTACAGAGATTGTAGATTTCCATTCATTCATTGTTGAACTTTTCTCCCCGCCCTCCCCACCCCACCCCCTATTGTTCGCTCTTCTTTAAAAGCAAAAGAAAAACTTCTTCATTGGCATACAATCTCCCCACACCCTCCCACCCTCTCCCCGAGTATACTCCACTCTACAACCCTCATTCCAAACTCTTATGATAATCATAATGCCCTAAAATATATTATTTTCAAACTGTTCTCTCCCTCATCGGCTTCAATGCAGTATACATAATTTAAAACCCTCTAGAGTATCAGCTAGGAGTCAGTTCCAACTTGTCAGCACACAACAAAAACACCATGATTTCAGATGATCAGCAGCCTTTCTTTCTTCCAAGGTCCTGCTAGGTCAGTGTGAATCTCCAACCTTTTCGTTAAAGGTGCAATGTATTAATCATTTACACCATTTAACTCTATGAGGTCATTTCAATACAAAATCATTCATTCAAACATGGTGATTGTGTGCCTTCTACATAAAAGAACAAAACAGATGTGTTCTCTGACCTGGACCATGAAATCCAGTGAGGGAGCAGAGAATAAATTAAACACAAAGCAACAACAAACTCTCTGGGGCTATGTAAAAAATAAACAAGGTGCTGAAACAGAACAACAGGAGAACCTACTGGTAAGGCCCATCAAGGAACAACTCTAAAGCTGATAGAAGAAGACTCAAAAAGAGCCAGGTATGTAAGAGAGGAGAGCTAATTTGGGGTTAATAGCGTCTTTAAGTAAGAAATATGAATAAGCATGAAAAGGATGGTGTGACTGAGGAACTAAATTACTGTGATCAAGATGAGAGTGGTACAAGCAGATATATGCACACCCATGTTTATCACAGCTTTGTTCACAATAGCAAGGAGTTGGAAACAACCTAGGTGCCCATCAACAGACAAATGGATAGAGAAGCTGTGGTATATTCAGACAATGGAATACTATGCTGCATTGGAAAAACAAGGAACTCATGCAATATTATTCAAAATGGGTGACCCTGGAGGACATTATGCTGAGTAAAATATCTCAGTCACAAAAGGACAAATACTGC
>NW_006399799.1:14717922-14721615 GCF_000299155.1 Elephantulus edwardii
TCGGATAATCTGCTCTGCATACATGTTGAAAAGGTATGGAGACAGGATGCATTAAATTCCTTCAGCTCGCCAGGTCTGAGGGAAATGAACAATAGCTGGAAAGACAGAATTCCCAACGCCATCCTACCAAGCCACCAGTAACACAGGCTCAGACGATGGCTGTGGGAGAGGTCTGTCTGTCCCTGGTCCACTCATGAGTGGAGTTGTAGTTGTTATTATGTGCCGTCAAGTTGCCTTAGACAATCTATATCATTATCAAGGGTCTTCCTCTCCTGTGCTGTCCCTCCACCCTCCCAAGCATGATGTCCTTCTCCAAGGACTGGTCCCTCATTGCAACATGTCCAAAGTATGTCAGATGAAGCTTCAGAATCCTTGCCTATTTTTTCTAATATGTTAAATTTGTTATATTTCCAACATGTTAGCAAAAAATTCAATGCAGGACTATATCATTAATTCTAAAGCATCTGTGAATACATGAAGTCTTTTTTAAGAACAATGACCCTTCATGTTAACCCTGTTACCAGTTTAGTCTCCAATCAAAAGATAGTGTCTTTAAAGAATAGGAGACAGCCATGCTGGATGGGATCTGGGTCACTTAATCAACTGTGTGCTTGGCTGAGACCATGGTTTCTCATCTTAGAACCAAGAAAGAACTACCCACTCATTCAAGTCTCTTTAGAGTCTAAAGTACTTGAAGACTTGTAAGAAAGGAGAGGTTACTAACAAAAAGAGTTAGCTGTTGAATGTTCAGAAATGGAAGATGCCAAAGGGAAGTAATAATCTCCGAGTTTTCCTGCACATGTTGTGGAATTTCATTTTCACAAAAATTTTATCACATTTATTTATAACACGGCAAACATACATAGCTTTGCTAACATAAGTACACTTTTTATTTAGAGCAAAAAAGTTTTAGCACATATAGATTAATAACTTTCCATTTAACAATCTATTTATGAAGATACCACCCTTCTTGTACAATATTAAATAAATAATATTAATCAAATAAGAGAGCTCTGCTGGCCTAGTGGTAAGGAGGTGTGCTTTCAATTCAAAGGTACATGGTTCTAACCCACCAGCTGCTCAGTGAGAGAAAGATGAGCAATTTCCTCCCGTGAGATTTACTGCCTCTGAAAACCTCCTGGAAAGTCAGCTATGGTAAGGTTCCAATCTGACAGTACATAACAATAACATTAATCAAATATACTTCAAATGTGATATTCTGAAAATGAGTTAGTACTATGGAAGAGTTGTTCTGTGTCATCGGGTCAGAACCTGCCCATAGCTGATCCTCCAGTGGGTATCAGGGGCAGTAAATCACATGGAAAGAGACTGCCTACTCTCCTCTGGCAAAGAAGCTAGTAGATTTGAATCCTGTGTCTTTGAGATTACAGAGAATACAGGGTAGCCTCTCACCCTTAAGCAGGGTTCCTACAGGACAAAAGGCAATTTTTTATGTCACTCCATCCTTCATATAGTGCTGTCCAACAACAATCTGAGTCATCCATTATACTGAATCAAGCCTAAAGAATTCTAAGATTGTGGGATAACAGTCATTCATTAATTCATTCTACAAATACGGGGCAATAGGGGTTGGTGTGTCAGAATCAGTGATACTGGCTCAGGACAGGGCAGGTTTCAGAGCTGCTGTACATAGGGTTGCAGGCAACTTGACGACACATAACAACAACAAATATATTATTAAGTGAGTGCCAGATATATTTCAGTGAGTGCTAGAAATCCACCAACAAATGGAATAAAGTTAATGCTCTCTAAAATATAGTAAGAGGAAAGACAAAAAAATAAACTAATGTCTAATCACACAGCACTCTATATGATAGGAGGTGTAATAAAACCTGCATTGAAACAGAGGGAGAGAACTGTTTAAAAGGGATATATGATTAGGTATTATTGTCATGACAGGAGTCCATAACGAAGGCTGCATAGTGGAGTGAACTTACAGGGAGGGATTGTAAAAAAATGGGGGAACTTTTCTTTTACTTTTCAAAGAGAAGAGTGTACTGGGCAGGGGGAGGCAGGGAGAAAAGTGCAACAATGAATGAATGGAAATCCAAAGTCTGTAAATTTTCATTAAAATTAATAATAATTTTTTTAACAAATAGAACAAAGGCTAGGAAGATAGTCAATATGCAATAATAACATTTTCACTAACTGGTCAGTAAGACTCTACTGATAAGGTCACCTACAGAGAGTTAAGGGAGGAACCAAGGAGATATGAAAAGGAACAGAAAAGGCAGCTCTCACAAGAATTTGCTCCCCAAATTTCCTTCATCTGTATCAAACAAAAACAAAACCTCATTGTCATTGAGTAAGAACCAACTCAATGCTGAACCTCCACTGGGTGTCCAAAGCATTAAACCACATGAGAGAAGATGGCTCACCATTTTCCCGCAGAGCAGTTAGTAGATTTGAACCACCAGAGATGTGTAGCCTTTAGATTAGCAACACAACTCCTTACAGACTAGGCCACCAGAACTCACGTCACCTGTAATGTTAAATATGTGTGTTTGCATGTGCATACACAAACATACACATTTAGCTACTACAATTTATTTTCAAATGACAGTACACCATGAGTGACCAGAGAAACAAAATAAACAGAAAAGCTTCTCTGTAGAAAAGAATCTTCATCTTAGGTGCAAAACAAAAGCCTGCAAATTATTTTCTAATGACAATGAGCTATTTACAGAGGAAAAACTACTCAACCACTTAGGAAACAGTGTATCATAAGTAGAAATCATATAAACAGAAACAGACAAAGACTATAAATATTAGAAGTATGAAATAAAAAATATAAAAATAGAATACTATGTTTCAAGAAATAAAATAAAATTTGATAATATTTGCAGGAAGTTATAATTTAAAAAGTAACATGATTTTTTTGAAAAGTCATCACATAGAACTCTTATAAAAACCAGAAAAGCACGAGGCAAGGGTAGGGAGGAAAATGTGAAACAATGAATAAATGAAAAATCCTACATTTCTGTAAATTTCTGTTAAAATCACAGTAAAAAACTTTTTAAAAAAAAATTAAAAAGGAAGTAATTGTGAAGGCCATGGCTTGGATCCAGAGCACCTTAGTCTGTAGACTGACATCATTGCTTTTCATACTCTGGAGAGGTCCCTGACAACATATTTTCCCAGTGCAACTCATATTTTTATTTCCTGGCTGCTAATACCACGAGGGTTTATTATGGAATGAAACAAGCTGAAATTGTTAATGACCTCAGTTTCTTCTCCATCTATCATGATGCTCTCAATTGACCCAGTGATAAGAATCTTTCTTTTCTTGATATTGAGATGTAATCCATATTAAAGTCTACAGTCCTTGACCTTCTGCAGCAAACGTCTTAGATCTTCCTCAGTTTCCACAAGCAAGGTTGTGTCATATGCAGGTTGTTGATAAGTCTTCCTCCAATCCTGATGTCACATTTCTCCTCATAAACTCCAGCCTCCCGAATGATCTGTACCGCATATATATTAAAAGGTATGGAGAAAAGATTCACCACTGGCATACACCTTTCCTGCTTTTGAATCATGCAGCGTTTCCTTGCTCTGTTCTGATGACTGTTTCCTGGTCCAAGTATAGGTTTCACATAAGCAAAATCAAGTGTTCCAGGGGCTTATTTTTTGCCAAGTTCTTTAGAGCAGAATAGCTTGAACGTCATCCTTCAT
>NW_006399799.1:14722875-14761566 GCF_000299155.1 Elephantulus edwardii
AGTTTCTCCACAACCTTGCCAGCATTTGTTGCTTGCTATTCTGTTAAATTTTGCTATTTTGACTGGGGTGAGATGATATCTCATAGTTGTTTTATCCTTCCATCTTTTGATGCTTCCTGGGTCATTCACCATTCTGCCCACAGCAACTTGAGGCTTGAATTTTTTGTTCAGTTCCTTTACCTTAAGAAATGCTGAGCTTATACAATTAAACCCAAAGGAATCTGGGAGATGTAGTCTATATATGTATCCTGGGTTGTACTAAGTTTCGAGCTATATAGTAAATATTTTTTAAAAAGAAAAAAATGCTGAGCTAGTTCATATCTTTTGATTTTCTAACTCCAGCTCTTTGCACATTTCATAGTCATAGTTTGCTTTGTCTTCCCAAGCTTCCCTTTGAAATCTTCTGTTAAGCTCCTTAACTTCTTGATTTTTTTTCCCTTTGCTTTGACTTCTCGGTTTTCTAGTACAATATTCAGAGTCTCTTCCAATGATAGAAGAATTGATGCCTCTGAGTTGGGGTTCTGGAGAAGAGAACTGAACATACTGTGGACTGCCAAGAAAATAACACGTCTGTTCTGGAGATGCTGAAACCAAGCTGCTCCTTAGAGGCAAGGATTTTGAAGCTCTGACTCACATACTTTGGGCATGTTGCCAGGAAGGACCAGTCTTTGGAGAAGGCCATTATGCTTGGAAGGGTGGAAGGACAGTATAAGAGAGGAAGATCCTAGATGAGATTCATTGACTTGGTGACTGGGCAGAGTTCAGAGCTGTTGTATTTAGGATCCCTATGAGTTGCAAGTGATTTGATGGCACATAACAGCAATAATAAGTTGTTGTTGTTGTTGTTGTTGTTGTTGTTGTTATGTGCCATCAAGTTGCTTGCGACTCATAGCGGCCCTATGTACAACAGCTCTAAAAATTAATGGCTTGGTTCCACAACAGATTTAGGCCATGTTGAGGAGAAGACTGGTGGACTGTTGAGCAGGTCAAATAAAATTACACATGATATTGCAAAGGGATACAATAACAGGTAAAACACAAAAGAGAGATTAAGAGGCAGAGAGTATAAAGTCCAACGTACATTATTCAGATTCCAAGAAAGAGTAGAAAGGATATGAGCATTACTTTAAGAGATAATGACTGAGAATTTTCTAAAAAATATGAAAGACATCAGCCACAGATTTAATTTAAAAGGTCCAGCAAAACTCAACCTCAATAAGTGAAAATGAATTCACCCTTAGACATATAATAGTAAAACGAACTAAAATTTAGACAAAAGGGGGAAAAAAATCTCAAAAGCAGCCAGAGGAAAATGACAGTTTGTTTTCAAAAGAATGGGAAAACTGGCAGTTGTTTTCCCAGCAGTAACAATGGAGGTCAAAGATAATTGGGTGGTGCCTTCAATGTATTGAGAGAATTATATTATCAGTTTTTAAAAATGTCTTTCAAGAAAGAGAACAAAATAAAGGCAATTGCACTAGCAGATACTTAAAGAAATTCTAAAGGAGGTTCTTCAAGAATATAGTCAATTCCAGACAAAAGATCTGAGATACAAAAAGAAATGAAGAGCAGAGATTATAACAAATGCATAGATAAATATATACCAACACCATTTGTATAAAAGTTCAGAAAAAAAAAAGCATATTAACAATCACCTACAATCAGGAGTAAGGTAAATGGCATTAAAGTGCTTAAGACATCCAGCTGTGAACCAAAAGGTTGGCAGTTTGAATCCCCCAGCTACTCTGAAGGAGCAAAGTGAGCATTCTGGTGCCATTAAGATCTGGTCCCTGCAAAACCCAGCAGTATGCATTGGAACAACTGAATGGCTTTGGCTGGGGTGTTAGTGCACTGTCTCATTTGAGAAAGTTGTTGTTGTTGCTAGGTGCTGTCAAGTCGAGTACAACTCACAGCAATTTTATGAGCAAGAGATATGAATCCTGTTCTAACCTGTGTTAACTTCACAATCTCTCATATGCTCAAGTCCATTGCTGCAGTCACTGTGTCAATTCACCCAGTGGAAAGTCTTCATCTCCTTCACTGTCCCTCCACCTTTCCAAGCATCATGTCCTTCTCTAAGGAAAAACCTCTCTTAGCAACATGCCCAAAGTCAGTGAAATGAAGCCTCATCATCTTTGCCTCCAAGGAACACTCTGACTGCATCTTCTCCAAGACATCTGTTTGTTCTTTTGGCAGTCCATGGACTATTCATAATGCCTCTCCAGCACCACATAGTTCAAAAGCATCATTTCTTCCATCATCCTTATTCAGTGCCCAGCTCTCAGATGCAAAGCAAGTGACTTAAAAGACCATAGCCTGAATCAGGCGCACCTTAGTCCTCATTGTTCCTCAATAATTTGGATAGATCCCCAATTGCAGACATTCCAAGTGAAATACATCTCTTGATATCCTGACTACTGGTACCAAGTGTACTGATAGCAGATCCAAGTAAGATGAAATAGTTAAAAGTCACAATTTTTTCTCTGTGTATCATGATGCGTCTATTGGTCCAGTGGCAAGGATTTTTGCTTTCTTTATTTTGAGATACAATCCACATTGAAGGCTATGGTGTGTAATCTTCTGCAATAAGTATTTTAAGGTCTCCTCACTTTCAGAGTGTGTCATCCATTTAATAAATGTTATAGGAGAATCTTCCTCCAATCGTGATGCCATATTCTTTTTCATAGAGTACTTGCTTGAATAATTTGTTCAGCATACAGATCAAACAGTTACGGAGAAAGGATACAGCCCTGATGCATACCTTTCCTAATTTTAAACCATCAAGTGTTCCTTTGCTCTGTTCGCACAATAGCCTCTTGTTTGGGGTATAGGTTTCAAATGAGCACAATTAAGTAAGTGTTTTGGAAATCCAATTCCATAATTTGTTATGATCTACACAGTCAAATGCCTTTGCATAGACAAGAAAGCACAAATAGACATTCTTCTGATATCCTTTGCTTTCTTTTTTTTTTTTTTTTTTTTTTTTTTTTTAGTGGGTTCTAGTGGGCTTTATTGGAAACATTGCAGTCTGGGCATGAAGCTGGGCTGCAGCCACACTTCTCATCTTCTCACACACTCACAATCACGTTGACAGTCCAGGCCTTGCCCTCTGGGTCAGGAGGCTCACTATCTGGAGGCTTGGTTACAAGGACCACGGTGATTTATATCTCTCCACACAGGCCTCCTTCTGGGCTGAAATGGGCTAATTTTGGTGGCTTAAGCAATGAAATCCCTGGTGTCATGACAGAGATATCATTAAATCTGATTAAACTAAACGCTCCAGTTAATATTTAAATTATCAGACTGAATATAAAACAAAATCCTGTATGTCATTTAAAGAAGAGCCAAAAAGAAAATAGAAATATTCTTGGTAAGTAAAAATTGGGAGAAATACATAATGTAAATGTTGTTGTTGTTGTTGTTGTTCTTATTTGGTGTTGAGTCACCTGTGACTCATAGCAACCCTATTTATAACAGCCCTAAACCCTGCTCTATCCTGTGCCAACCTCATTGTCTCTGACACACCCACCCCCATTACCCCACTCACTGAACCAATCCATCTCATCGAGAGTCTTCCTCTCCTGCGCTGTCCCTCCACCATCCCAAGCATGACATCCCTCTCCAAGGACTGTTCCCTCCTTGTATCATGCTCAGAGTATATCAGATGAAGCTTCAGAATCCTTGCCTTAAAGGAGCAGTCTGATTTCATCCTCTCCAGGATAAACCTCTTCATTCTCTTAGCAGTCCATGGTATATTCAATACTCTTCTCCAACACCACAGGTCAAAAACGTAAATACCAAAAGAAATTCGATACAGAGGCTGGGGGTCCTGGGAGTGTGTGAGAGACAGAAGAATCCATTAAAGTATCACCAAGGGCTTTCTTCTCTCTTAGCAAAAGAACGATGGTGAAAGGCTATAAGAAGGATGAAGGAGAATAAAGATAGGCAAGATGGTTACATGTTTGTATATTGAGAAGAATAACCCAATAGGGAAACAAAAACTGATGATGGAAGAGGGAGAGGATGTATTATCAGGATAAGATTCTTGAGTAGGCAAGAACTGAGGTACAGTGCACAAGTAGAGGGACTGTACTCAAACAATAATCACAGCCAAGAAGACAGCAGATATGGTTGCAGACCTCTGTCAAATGTGGTGGGAGTGAGGGTCTTGCTTTAATGTTCTCGTGAATAAAATAAGAGGGAGAATCGTCACTTCAGTGCAAGGACCTGAAAAGGGTATGTTAGAAATGTGTGGAGAGAGAAGACCAAGAAATTACTCATATATTTTTCTGTTACACATAGGTAATCAATTGATTCTTGACAAATAAATAAATGGGGAAAGTAAAAGTAGAACTGACAGTTCTAAAGGTATTATCTGAGGGCCTCTGATAGCCTCAGAAGCGTGTTTTGGTATGAAATAAAAGATTGTACATCTCTATATGTTTAAATACACAGGAGAAAAGTGGGCAGTCTCCCTTCAATATGAATTATAGCCTTACAATTTCCAGTTTTATCTGTAATGGGGAAAGACCCAGCATAAGCAAAGCACTACTGCAAGAGAGAAACATGATAGGAGGCATCAGATTTCTCTGAATTCAAATCCTACTACAAAGCTGTGGTGGTCATGGAGGGAAAGCCATGCTAATACCCTTGCCTGGGCAGATTTGAAGTACCCTTTGTAACTGCATGAAGGAGCAAAGAAAAGGCTCAAAAGAGGTTTCTGTCCCCTCCTTCACGCCCACCAGTGAGAGAGAGAGGTCTCACCATATAGGGTCCAGCAGCCACATACATCAGAGCTACTAGATTATCTTATTTAAATCCCAACTCTTACCTACTAGTTCTTAACCTGGGGAACATAGAAGTTTGAGAACCACTGCTGTAGTGCAATCTTTCTACTAATCCTGAGCTCTAGGCTACCTCTGAGCTGCCAGATAAAATGTTGATAATTGAGGAAAAGGGTTCCAAGTGGAAAATATCAGATCCTCCTTGAACCTTGCTTTGTGTAGATTTGTTAGGTTCCTTTGATAGGATTGATATTAAAGCAATCCTTTCTCCTCCCCACCCTGGATTCATGACCTTTGACTCTGGGGACAGAACCACCACCTCCATCCTCAAGAGACTTGATCCTGGTAAATTGAGGTCTTTAGTTTCAGGAGAAAGTTTCTATTTCCCTGGCTTGCCCGAAGCACTTATTTGTGAACACAGGTTCATAATAGTCTTTCCTCTGCAGTGTTACTGCCCCTTTTTAATTCGTGTGTGTATTCAAGAACCAGAAGGGGGGGGCGGGGGAGAAAGCTTAAGTTTTAAAAAGTTTAAAAAACTCTGTTTCTGAAATTGTCAAATGTACCATATTTGTATTAAGAGTTGTTAGGGACTTTTGTACAATGACTTTACATTTATTTATGGTGACTTATATTTACGCTTGTGATCAAATAATGATGTTAAATTCTTAAATCATATTTGCTATGCAGTTAAAGATGCTATTTTAATTTGTATTTTGGGGAATACCCGTGTTGAGTTGATAAACATTTCCATATCCATTAAAATCGCTTCCAAACTCGTGAAGAAAAAAAAAAAAAGCTGTGGTGGTCAAGACAGCATGATACTGGTACAGTGACAGACATGTAGATCAGTGGAATAGAATTGAGAACCCAGAAATCAACTCATCTACCTATGGTTAACTGATTTTTCACAAGGAAATAAAATCAGTTAAATGGAGAAACAAAAGCCTCTTAAGCAAATGGTGTTGGCAAAGTTGGAAAACCATATTCAGAAAACGTAAGCAAGACCCATACCTTTCACTTACACAAAACCCAACTCAAGGTTCAATCAGGGACCTATAAGTAAAATCAAGGATGACAAAATTCATCGGAGAAAAGCTAATAGCAACTCTAGAATGCCTAATCTACAGAATGAACAAGACTTGCAAGCATAATGAAAAATCTACCATCCAGAGAATAAAATAGATTAATGGAAACTTATAAGACTCAAATCTGTTTGCACATCAAAAAAACTTACCAAACAGAGTAAAAAAGAGACCGACAGACTAGGAAAGACTATTTGGCAATAACATATCTGATCAGAACTTATAAAATACTCCAGCACCTCAACAAAAAAAGCAAAACAACCCAATAACAAAATGGGTACAAGATATGAATAGCTTCAGATGGTAAAGAAGCACATGACGAAATGTTCAAAATCCCTAGCTATCAGAGAGATGTAAATCAAAACAACTATGAAATATCATCTTACCACAGTAACAATAGCAAAGTCCAATAGGGCAGCAAACAACAAATGCTGGTGAGATTGTGGAGAGATTGGAACTCTTATTCACTGCTGGAATGAATGTAAAACGGTATAACCACTATGGGAGGTAGTCTAATATTTTCTCAAAAAGTTGAAACTAGGAATACCATTTGACCCAGCAATTCCACTACTAGGAATATACCCTAAAGAAACCAGAGCCAAGACTCAAAAACTGATGTATGCACACCCATGTTTATTTGTGCATTATTTACAATAGCAAAGAGATGGAAGCAACCCAAGTGCTCATCAACAAATGAACACATAGAAAAACTATGGTACATTCACACAATGGGATATTACACAGCATTGAAAAACAATGAACTCATAAAACATTACACAACATGAGGGAGCTTGGAGGACATTATGCTAAGTGAAATTTTTCAGTCACAAAAGGACAAATATTGTCTAACACAGTTGTTATAAAATAGGATGGGGGGTGAAGATTGGGGAGAGAATGGGGGGGGGAAGTGGATAGATAATGAACACTATAGTAAAACAGATGAGAGAAAGAATTGTCCAAAAGGAATATATGATTAGGTATTATATGTATGACAACAATCTGGAAAAAAACCCAAAAATATTTACAGTCTTGGAAAACAGAAACAACTTGATAGCAGTGAGTTGCTGTTTTAGGGGTCTAGCTGAGGTTGCCAACTAGCACTAAAAACTGTGCTCTACAGATAGGGTTTTCAACAGCTATGTTGTTGTCAGTGTTAGGAGCTATCAAGTTGAGTATGACCCATAGTGATACTATAAACAAAAGATCTGAACTCCGTCATATCCTGTGCCATCCTCACCATCTCTGACTTGAGCCCGTTGAGACAGTCACTGTGTCAATTACCTGGTTTGACAGGTGTATTCCTCTCCTCCACTGACCCTTTACATTTCTAAGTATGATGGCCTGCTCCAAGGAATACCTCTCCTAGCAAAGTATGTGAGATGAAGCCCAAAGTATGTAAGATAAAGTTTTGTTATTTTTGCCTCAAAGGAGCATCTGGCTACACCTTCTCCAAGACTTATCAGTTTGTTCTTTTGACAGTCTATGGGATCTTCAGTACTCTTTTTTTAATGTCACAATTCAAAGACATTAATTCTTCTTCGACTATCATACTTATTCATTGTCAATGGCCATAATTTTGTACAACAGAGCTCTATTGGCATTTGTGTTGCATATATATATGGAGCTGCTAGCCAAAAAGTCAGCAGTTTGCTGTTGTGAATAATGCTGCTATGAACATAGGTGTACAAATGTCCATTCATGTCTTAGTTATTCATGATACCAAGAAGATGGAAAGAGTCCAAACACCTATCAACAAACAAATTGAGAAATTGTGGTACATTCACACAATGGGATTTTATGAAGCACTAAGGAGCAATGATTTTATAAAATACTATGTAACCTGGGAGAAACTAAAGAATGTTTTTCTGAGTGAAATATCTCAGTCACATAGGACAAATATTGCGTAAAGCCAGTACTGTAAAAATAGGAAAGGATGGCAAGCTCTGGGGGCCTAGTGGCAAGAAGCTGCATTGAAATACCAGAGGTGCACGGTTCAGATCCACTAGATACTCTGCTGGAAAAGGAAGAACAAACTCCTCCTGTACCTGTCAGATCCAATTTGATGGTACACACACACACACACACACACATACACAAATAGGAATGTAACTGAATAAAATGTGTATAAAAGGAAAAGGAGAGAAAGGGGGCAAGAAAGGGGGAAGATGTTGAAATCACTGGATAACAGAGAGTAATGGGGTGGGGGGTGAAGTAATGGGAAATGTTTAATGAGGGCTGAAAAAGATAGGGTAATACTAGGTATAGAGAAATGGTACTTAATTATATAAAATATAATGTATATCAATGATTGTATGAAATACAAAGTACATGTGCAAAACATGATATATATGAAAGATTATATGCAAACCAATAAAAATATTTTTCAATTAAAGCATTAAAAAACACTAACAGAAAAGTCAACTGCTTGACTCCACCAATTGCTCCATAGGAGAAAGATAAGCAGTCTCCTCTTGTAAAAACGTATTGCTCTAGAAACCTGATGGAAGGTTGCTGTGGGTTGGAATTGGCTTAACAGCAGAAAGGGGTTTTGTTATTGGTTTTTGGTTTAATCTTATAGAAAGAGATTGCCAAGTCTTTCTTTTGCAGCTTTTCTGAGTGGATCTGAGCCACCAATCATTAAATTGGTAGCCAAGCACAAACCATTAACGTACATGGGAACTTTAACCTTAGGTTACTATACTATGTGCTAATCAAACTGTCAGCAGGTCATTTTTTACTAATAATGACCCTTTTCTGGGGTTCTGAGCCTAGACATCTTTTTTCTTTTTTGAGAAATACATTTTATTATATACATGTGGCTAACTATAAGAATGGGAATCTCAGAACATGTGATTGTTCTCATGTGAAACCTATACCTGGACCAGGAAGCAGTCATCAGAACAGAGCTAGGCTATACTGCATGGTTCTATATCAGGAAAGAAGTGTGTCCAGGATGCATCCTGTCTCCATACCTTTTTAATCTGTATGTAAATCAGATCATTCAGGAGGCTGGGCTTTATGAGGAGGAATGTGGCATCAGGATTGGAGGAAGACTCATCAACTACCTAGGAAATACAGATAGCACAGTCTTGCTTGCTGAAACTTCAAGGCCTGAAGTGTTTGCTGCTGAAGGTCAAGGACTTTAGTCTTCAGTATAGAATGAAGCTCAACATCAAGAAGACAAAGATTCTTTTCACTGGGTCAATGGGCAGCACCATGATAGACAGAGAGGTCATCCTCCACCTATTAAGGTTGAGATTGTTAACAATTTCAGCTTGCTTGGGGAAGTCTGGATCAGGAACCTCTCCAAAGTCCTAAAAGAATAATGATTCTGTATAGGGTCTAAAGTACACCTTATCAGGCTATGGTATTTTCAATTACTTGTTATGCATCAGAGAGCTGAACAATGACTAAGGATGAAAGAAGAAAAATTGATGCCTTTGTGTTATGGTGCTGGAGAAGAATATTGGCATACCATGGACTGCGAAGAGAACAGACAGGTCTGTATTGGAGAAGGTGAAAACAAGTTTCTCCTTGGAGGCCAGGATTTTTAAGCTGTGTCTCACATACTTTGGGCATGCTGCCAGAAGAAACCAGTCCTTGGAGAAGGACTTCATGCTTGGAATTGTGGATGGACAGTGCAGGAGAGCAAGACGCTGGAAGAGATGCATGGGCACAGTAACTCACCAAGAAAATTACTGGACATTGTTGACCAATTCAGAAAAGTGGCAGGATGCAAGATCAACATACAAAATCAATTGGATTTCTCTAAGTGACAAGAGAATACAAAACTGGAGCTGAGAAAAGCAATACTCTTCACAATAGCTAATCACAAGATTACATTCTTAGGAGTAAGCCTAACCAAAAGCACAAGGATCTATTCAAAGAAAATTACAAAACATTATTACAAGAGACCTGCAGAGGTGGAAGAATATCCCTTGCTCATGGATAGGAAGACTCAATATTGTGAAAATGACAATACTACTAAAGGCAATTTACACATTCAATGCAATCCCAATACAAATACAATTCCATTCTTCAACGAGATGGAAATAGCAATCTCCAGTTTCATTTGGAATAGAAAGAGGCCCAGAGTAAGTGAAGCACTCCTTAAAAAGAGAAACAAGGTTGGAGGCATCTCACTCTGATTTCAAATCCTACTACACTGCTGTGGTGGTCAAGACAACGTGGTACTGGTACAATGACAGACACATAGACCAATGGAATAGAATTAAGACTCCGGAAATCAGCCCATCTACGTATGGTTAACTGATTTTTTACAAGGAGATGAAATCAGTTAAGCGGGGAAATAACGGCCTTTTTAACAAATGGTGCTGGCAAAATTGGAACACTATCCAGAAAACTCAAGCAAAATCCACACCTCACTCTATACACAAAAACCAACTCAAAGTGGATTATGGACCTAGGACTAAAACCAAGGACTATAAACTTCATTAAATAAAAGCTTGGAAGAACTCTAGAAGTCTTAATCCACAACATAACCAGTCTTCCAAGCATCCTGGAAGATCTATAACCAGGAGAGGATAAAATAGATAAATGGGACCTTCTAAGAATCAAATCTCTATGCACATCCATAACCTTCTCCATCAAGGTAAAAAGGGAAAAATATTTGGTAATGATATGTCAGATAAGGGACTTATATCTAGAATTTCTAAAATACTCAAGTCCCACAACAAGATAAAGGTAAATAATCCAATTGAAAAATGGGCACAGGATATGAACAGACACTTTACCAAAGAAGACATTCAGATGGTTAACAAACACATGAAGAAATGTTCAAAATCCCTAGCTCTAAGAGAGATGCAAATCAAAACAACTATATCATGTCACTCCAGTAAGAATAGCAAAATTTAACAGAACAGAAAAACATCAAATGCTAGTGAGGTTGTGGAGAAACTAGAACCCGTATTCACTGTTGATGGAAGTGTAAAATGGTGTGACCACTGTGAAAGGTGGTGTGGCACTTTCTCAAAAAGTTGCAAATAGAGATACCATTTGACCCAGCAATTCCACTACTGGGAATTTACCCTAAAGAAACCATAACTGCCACCCAAGCAGATATATACTCACCCATGTTTATTGCAGCTTTGTTCGCAAGAGCTGGAAACAATCCAAGTGCCCATCAACAAATAAATGGATATAGAAGCTCTGGTATATTCACACCATGGAATACTATGCAGCATTGAAAAACAAGGAACTCATGTAATATGCAAAATGGATGGCCCTGGAGGACATTATGCTGAGTGAAATATCTCAGTCACAAAAGGACAAATATTGCATAGAGCCACTACTGTAAAACGGGACTGACATCAGGGGTTGCAGGAAGGAAGAGAAGGAGGGAAGGAATGATGTATACTGCATTGAAACAGATGAGGAAAAGAAGTTTAAAAGGGATATATGATTGAATATTATTGTCAGTCCAGAATGAAAGCTGCACAGTGGAGTGGACTTGAGTGAAGGGATTACATAACAATGAAAGAGTTTTTTCTTTTACTTTTCAAGGAGTAGAGTGAATTTGGGGGGTGGGGTCAGGGGAGAGGTGGGCAGGGAGAAAAGTGCAACAATGAATAACTGGGAACCCTAAGTTTCTGTAAACTTTCATTTAAGTAAAAAAAGAGTAGATGTGTCAGAGTTAATGAGACTGGCCCAGGTTAGTGCCAGGTTCAGAGTACTAGGGGTCGCGAATCACAGGTGACTCAATGACACATAACAACAGTAAGTATTTTTATCTAGACACTATAAATAAGATTTCTGCTGCTCTGGTGTACCAGTGGCAAGGAATTGTGCTGTTAACCCAAAGGCACAGGGTTCAAATTCAACAGCTTCTCTATGGGAGAAAGATGGGCAATTAAGTTTTGTGCCATTTACTGCCTCTGAAAACCAGCTGGAGAGCTAGCTGTGAGTTGATCCAGACTTCATAAGACTATCTAAATGGTGGGAGACTATCTAAATCTAAATGGAAGGAGATAGCTCATCTTTCTTCCTCAGAGAAGAAAGGTAGATTTGAAGTTCCAGAGCTACATGGCCTTTTGGTTAACAGCACAATATGCTCTTGACTATGCCACCAGTCGCTAAAAATTTAAAGTCACTACATAGTCTTTCTCCAAACACATCCTTTTAGGCTTATGACGTTAAGGACACAAGACTACAGGCAAAGCCAAAATGCTAGAGATAACAGAGTTAGAATTATGGAGATTGCGTGTGTGTGTGTGTGTGTGTGTGTGTGTGTGTGTGTGTGTGTTGTCTTGGCTTCCTCTCTTTCTTGGCTTCTTGTAATTAAACAGAACACACCATTATTTTCATCTCTATATTCACACTGTCGGTTGCCTGCTGCTAGGATCATCCTAACAGTGCAGCTGGGATGGAGTATCCCAACCTCCAGGGTTTCAATAAAAAGACCTTCTATCAGTTTGGGGTTTCTAAGATGCAGCATCTACAGCATACCACCTGAGGTTCAGATTCCATGGGTCTGTCTCTGTCTCCCCAAGCCCACTGGCAGCATCAATTTGAACCAAATTTTATTATTAACCTATAACCAGAGGCCAAATCCAACTGAATCCCAGACTGTAAGTGAAATATCTCACCTTGGCTGACGTATCTTACATTCTCCTGTGTCCCTCCTATGCACTGTTGCATAATAAATCATCTAAAACTTAGTGACATAAAACAATAGCCACTTTACTAATCTCATGGGTTCAACGGGTCAGAAATCTGGGCAGAGTTTAGCAAAAATGTTTTGTCTCTAATCCACTGTCTGGGATCACGGTAGAGAAGATTTAAACAGCTTGGGGTAATGTGAATCACCAGGGGCTGGAAACCTATTAATATTTCTTCACTTACATATCTGGTATGTGGGCTGGGATGACTCAAAGGCTGAGCTCATATGAAGCTGCTGACCAGAGTGCTCACATGTGACATGTAGTTTAGGCCTCACATAGCATGCTGCCTGTATTTCAAGAGACCTGTCCTCATGGTGACCATCCAGGAGTGCATAAAGAACCATGTCTCTGATGATCTAGCCTTGGGTATTAGTTTCCTGTTGCTGCTGTAACAACTTAGTAGGTAAAGGCTTAACACAATACAGACTTATTACCTTCCAGTTGTAGACTTCAGCATTCCAGAATGATTTTTTTTTCCTGGACTAAAATCAAGGTGTTGACAGGGCTGTGTTTCTGCTGAAGTCTCTAAGAGAGAAATAATTTCCTTGCTCTTTGCAGCTTCTAGAATTTAACCTGCTCTTAATTTCCTTGCTCTTTGCAGCTTCTAGAATCCAACCTGCTCTTTGGATTGTAGCCTTTTCCCACATCATCAAATCCATTAGTGTAGTATCTTCAAGTTTCTCTGTCTCTTGCCTCCCTCTTAAAAGAATCCTTATGATTATATTGGGCTCACCCAGAGAATCTAGGATAATCTTCCTATTTCAAGACCGCTGATTTAATTAAGGCCTGAAGCATTTTAGAAATATGAAGCTTCAGCAATAATGTTATGGAAATCTTTAGGGTGAGAGAGAGCAAGATTCTACTTTCTGTAACTTGGAAATCACGTTCTTTCCAATGTACACGACAGCCAGGCCAACACAAAAGAATAAGTGGTCATATTTTAAAACTGCCATCCTACAATTCTTGGGGCTATTTCTATACTTTCTATTCAGTGAGGAGTTCAATGCACATTCTTTAGTAAGCAGTAGTGAACCAAAAAAAAGATAAGTTAACGACTCTGTAGACAGGTGAGAGAAGGCAAAAGTGCACAGTGCTGTTACATTTCATGCAAATTTTAAATATTATCAGATAACAAAGCCAATCAATTTCTTAAATCATGTAAATTCTACTTTGCATTTAAGGCTAACAAATTGGGCTTAACTTGTGCAGGTTTCTAATCATGCACTCTTTTAAAAAAGGAATGCACCTCTTGTATAAACTCTAAACACCTTATACTAGTTTTAATTCAGTAAAGATCAAAGTATAATACAACAAAGCATGTTTTTTGTTGTTATGTGTTGTCTAGTCGCTTGCGACTCCTAGAGATCCTATGTACAATAGCCCTAAACTCTGCCCTCTCCTGTGCCAATCGCACTGTCTCTGATACACCCATCCTGATTACCCCAGTCACTGAAACAATCCACGCCGGCATAATAAAAGAAAAATGTGACAATTAAATCTAATTTTTAAAATAAAAATAAAAAAATTGCCAAATTATTAACTTCTCTCAAAATTTGAGTTTTCCAGACTGTTTGAACTGAACTTTTTTTTTCCTGTTGAAATCAAGCATTATTAGTAAACAGCAGTTGTGAGAAGTCAAAGTGGCTAAATTGTAGGCTTTGCTGGAAGCAGTGCTGAATAGACCATATTAGCATAAATTGTATTTTTTATGGGTAAGCTGCAGTGTTAAATATCAAACTGTGCTAAATGATTGCCCTCTATACTGCAGCTAAATTGAACTACCTGTTATATCAGTTTAGGAAATTGTCAAAATGGGAGAAGTCAGCAATTTAATTGGATGTGTTTGTAAAATATCCTGAGGTACCCTGGCTTAATATCAATACATAAAACACTCCTTAGATTGTTACAAATGTGTCTATTAAGAAGATGGATTAAAACTAAAATAAACAAATATACTTACTGCCATTTAGTCAATTGTGACTCCTAGCGACCCTACAGGACAAAACAGAACTGCACCTTACTGTCTCTAGGCTACAAATCTTTACAGGAGCAAACCATCACATCCTCTACCATGAAAAAGAAAAACTAACAAGGAGTAAGTATAACATTAATTTTTTTAAAAGTCAATGTCCAAAAGTAAATGAAAACTAGTTTCTATTAATCTGAAACAATAGGAAATGCCTTTGTATACCATTTAATTGGAACAGCCTCATAGCTGCCTCTCCAGCAGGTTTTCAGAAGCCATAAGTCACACAGGAGGAGATCATCTATCTCTCACAGAGCAGTTGGCAGGTTCAAACTTCATGCCCTTGGGATTGCAGCACAGCTTCTTGTTAGGAAGCCACCATAAGGTCAGCTATGGGTTGATTTTGACTCTACAGTACACAAGAAGCCACTAGGCAGGAATAAAAAAAGGATACAGAATGTGTGGCTAATTGCATCCATGAACACTACCTCTTTTGGCATAAGTCCGAAAGAATTGGATATTATTACTGAAAATTTCTGTCAAAGAGCCCATAGAATGATTCTAATCTAATGAGGGAAATGCAGAAGCAAATTTCCAATCCTCATAGCCTTTTTGGAGCCATGGAGGGTATAAAAAAAAGCCCTTGAAATGACTGCCTTGAGATAATCTTTAAACTTTTAATAAAAATTATCCCCTAAAAGTCTTCTTAAAAAAGATCATGAGTTTATTTTTACTAGTAAAAAGGTTAGCTTTTAGCATTATGCTCTTTCATGAACTATCTGCAGAGACCAAATTGGCAATGTTGTTGTTATGTGCCATTGAGTAGCCTGCAATTCATAGTGACCCTATGTACAACAGCCATAAACCTATCTCTATCCTGTGCCAATCTTATTGTCTCTGACACACCTATCCCCATTACCCCCATCACTGAATCAATCCATCTCATCAAGAGTCTTGCTCTCCTGTGCTGTCCCTCCACCCTCCCAAGAATGATGTCCCTCTCCAAGGACTGGTAGCCCCTTGCAACATGTCCAAAGCATGTCAGACAAGGCATCAGAATCCTTGCCTCCAAGGAGCAGTCTAGTTTCTTCCTCTCTAGGTCAAACTTGTTTGTTCTCTTAGCAGTCCATGGTATATTCAATACTCTTCTCCAACATCACAGCTCAAAGGCATCAATTCTACTTCTATCATCCCTAGTCATTGTCCAGTTCTCTGATGCATAGCACGTGATTGCAAAGACCATGGCCTGTACCAAGTGCACCATAGTCTCTAGACTGACATCATTGCTCTTTAGTAATCTGGAGAGGTCTCTGACAGCAGACTTCCCCAAAGCAATATGTCTTTTAATTTCCTGACTTCTGGTGCCAAGAGTGTTGATTATGGAGCCAAGCAAACTAAATCTGTTTACAATATCAATCTCTTCACCATCCATCATGATGCTGTCAATCTGCCCAGTTGTTTTCTTGATTTTGAGCTTTAATCAATATTCAAGGCTGTAGTTTTTGCCTTTCTGCAGCAAGCACATCAGGTCCTCCTTAGTTTCAGCAAGCAGGGTTGTGTCATCTGCATAAAGCAAACTGTTGATGAGACTTCCTCCAATCCTGATGCCACATTCTTCTCATAGAGCCCAGCCTCCTGGATAATCTGTTCTGCATATAGATAGAAAAGGTACGGAGATAGGACACATCCCTGGCATACACCCTTCTCAATGTTGAACCATGCAGTGTTCCCTTGTTCTGCTCTGACAACTGCCTCCTGGTCCAAGTATAGGTTTCGCATTAGAAGGATCGAGTGTTCTGGGATTCCCTTCTTCTCAGAGTTAGCCACAGTTTGTTGTGGTCCACACAGTCAAAGCATTTGCATATTTAATGAAACACAGATAGACATTCCTGTGGCATTCTCTACTTTCAGCCAAGATCCATCTAACAATAGTTACAATATACCTAGTATCATGGCCTCGACTAAATCCAGCCTGCACTTTTGGCAGTTCTCTGTTGATGTGCTGTAATGAAATGTGCAAAGAGCTAGAGTCAGAAAATCAAAGGGGCCAAACTCGCTCAGCATTTCTTTTTGTTTGTTTTTTAAAATTCATTATTAATTTCAATGAAAATTTACAGAGACTTTGACTTTCCATTCATTCATTGTTGCACCTTTCTCCCCTCCTGACCCTCCCCCTCAGTACACTACCCTCTTGGAAAAGTAAAAGAAAAATTCTTTCATTGTTTTACAATCCCTCCCCCCCAGGTCCACTCCACTATGCAGGCTTTGCTCTGGACTCCTGTCATGACAAAAATACCTAACCACATATCCCTTTTAAACAGTTTTCTCCCTCATCTGTTTCAGTGCAGTATACATTATTGGAGCCATCTTTCTCAGTCTCCCCCCAACCCCAAGGTCAGTCCTGTTTTACAACAGTGGCACCATGCAGTATTTGTCCATTTGTGACTGAGATACTTCACTCAGCTTAATGTCCTCCAGGGTCACCCATTTTGAATAATATTGCATGAGTTCCTTTTTTTTCCAATGCAACATAGTATTCTATGGTGTGAATATATCACAGCTTCTCTATCTATTCATTTGTTGATGGACACTTAAGTTGCTTCCAACTCCTAGCTATTGTGAACAAAGTCACAATAAACATGGGTGTGCATATGTCTGCTTGGATGTCAGTTACGGTCTCTTTCGGGTATATTCCCAGTAGTGGAATTACTGGGTCAAATGGTATCTCTATTTGCAACTTTTTGAGAAAGCGCCACACCGCCTTCCACAGTGGCTGCATCATTTTACACTCCCACCAACAGTGAATAGTGGTTCCAGTTTCTCCACAACCTCGCCAGCATTTGTTGCTTGCTGTTCTTTTAAATTTTGCTATTCTGACTGGGGTGAGATGATATCTAATTGTTGTTTTGATTTGCATCTCTCTTAGAGCTAGGGATTTTGAACCTTTCTTCATGTGCTTGTTAGTCATCTGAATGTCTTCTTTGGTGAAGTGTCTGTTCACATTCTGTGCCCATTTTCCAATTGGATTATTTACCTTTATCTTGTTGTGGTGCTCAAGTATTTTACAAATTCTGGATATAAGTCCCTTATCTGATATGTCATTAGCAAATACTTTTTCCCAGTCTCTGGCTTCCCTTTTTACCCTGTGGGAGAAGTTTTTGGATGTGCATAGGAATTTGATTCTTAGACAATCCCATTCATCTATTTTTATCTTCTCCTGGTTGTAGGTGCTCAGCATTTCTTAAGCTCAAGGAACTGAAGAACAAATTCAAGCTTCGAGTTGCAATACTTAAGGATACTTTGGGCAGAATATTAAATGATCCAGGATGTATTAAAAGAAAATGAAAAGAGTATACAGAGTCATTGTACCAAAAGGAACTACTGGACACAGAAGAATTTCATAAAACAATGTATGAGCAAGAGACTGTGGTGATGAAGAAAGAAATTCAAGCTTCTCTGAAAGAATTGGAGAAAAACAAGACCCCAGGAATTGAAGGTGTATCAATTGATAAATTTCAACAAACAGATGCTGCCCTAGATGTGCTCACCAAGTTCTGCCAAGAAATGTGGAGGACAATCACCTGGCCAACTGACTGAAAGAGATCTATCTGTATTCCCATTCCAAAGAAAAGTGACTCAACAGAGTGTGGAAATTATTGAACAATATCATTAATATCACATGCAAGCAAGATTCTGAAGATTATCCAAAAACAAAATTGACACTAGCAACTCAAAATATCATATAAAAACATTAGAAGATAATGAATTTATGTTAATAAGTGAAGAACAACTCAGAAAAATCGTTGTATAACTTAAAAAATGTAATTAATTTCACCAAATTGTACGTGGTATCCCATCGATTCCTGGGACCTCATTTTTTGGTCAGTGCCTTCAATGCAGCTTTCACTTCCTCCTTCATTACCATTGGCTCCTGTTCATATGGTACTTCCTGAAATTTTTCCATGTCAATCAATCCTTTCTGGTACAGTGACTCTGTGTATTCCCTCCATCTTCTTTTGATGCTTTCTAGGTCTTACAACATATTGCCCATGTTGCTGTTTTGTACCATCGAGTCAGAACTGACCTATAGCTGACTTGTGGGGCGTTTTCAGAGGCAGTTAATTGCACAGGAGGAGACTGCCCATCATTTTCCAGCAGAGCAGCTGATGGATTCGAACTGCATGCTTTTGGGATTGTAACACAACTTCTTGCCATTAGGCCACCAGTAGCATTGTGACACAAGGCTTAAAGTTATTTTACAGTTCTTTCAGCATGTGAAATGCAAAGTAAGTTCTTCATTTTTTATTGTCCAATTTCAGCTCTCTGCACATTTCATTAAAATGTCTCATTTTGTCCTCCTGAGCTGCCCTTTGAAAGCTTCTGTTCAGTTCTTTCACTTCAACAACGTTTTCCTTTTGTTTTTGGCTTCTTAATACTCCAGTGCAATCTTTAAAGTCTCTTCTGATATCCATTTTAATTTTTTCTTTCTCTACTGTATTTATAATGACTTTTTAACACCGTTGGTACCTGTAGTTAGGAAATAAGGGGATGCATTGCACTGGGATCTCTCCAAAATATTGCGGAGTGATGATGTCAGTTTGAGGACTAAGTTGCATTTTATTCAGGCCATAGTCTTTCTGATAACTTGCTATGCATCAGAGAGCTGGACAAGACTAAAGATGACAGAAGAAGAGTCAATGCCTTTGAGTTGTAATGCTGGACAAAAGTACTGAACATCTCAAGAGAACAAACAGATATATCTTGGAGAGGGTGCAACCAGAGGGTTCTTTAGATGTAAAAGTGATGAGGCTTCACCCCACACACTTTCGGCATGTTGCTATGAGGGGCTATTCCTTGGAGAAGGACATGATGCTGAGAAGGTTGGAGGGTCGGCGAAGAAGAGAAAGACCCTCAATCAGGTATTGACATGGTGACTGCTGCAATGAGCTTGTTTGTCAGGAAGTGTCACAATGACACAGGATAGAACATAGTTCTATCTTGTTCATAGAACAGATCTTTTGTTCATAGTGTTGTTGTGAATTGTACTTGACTCGACGGCACCTAACAGCAACAACAATAAACTGTATGTGTAGAAACTATTGGATGGTCTGTGTTTTGCTATTTATAGTCATAATAACAACAGCAAAATAAATAGTTTTAAAGGGGGAAGCCTTTAAAACATGATGATGATGATGATGATGATGATGATGATGATGATGATGGTGATGATGATGCAACTTGAGATTCTTTATACTTCATAAAAACAAATTATTATCATTCTTTATTTTTCCATAATTATTATATTTGCTGTATCAGTGTACTATTATTAGGATAATTGTTGTTGTTGTTATGTGCCATCAAGTCACCTGTGACCTATAGCGACAACAACTCTGATACCTGCCCTGTGTTGAGCCAGTCTCGCTGATACCAACACATCTAATATCATTTCCCCAGTTACTGTATCAATCCATCTCATCTGGGGTCTTCCTCTCCTGAGCCATCCCTTCTCCCTTCTGAGCATGATGACCTTCTCCAAGGACCGATTTCTCCTGACCACATGACCAAAGTACGTGAGAAAGAGCTTAAAAATCCTAGCCTCCAAGCACAAACTTGGTTTCATCCTCTTCAAGACAGACTTATTTATTTTCTTGATGGTCCATGATATGTTCAAGACTCTTCTCCAGCACCACAACTTAAAAGCATCAAGTCTTCTTTTGTCATCTTTAGTCATTTTCCAGCTCTCTGATGTATAGCAAGTAATTGGGAAGACATTGGATTTTTCCCAATCAAACTGATAATCACTATTTTACTATGCTTTGGCTATTATTCATTTATTAAATGTGGGAAGAAATTAAGAACAATACATATTCTCATGACTACATTGAATATATTTTTTTGGGGGGAGGCTTTTTTATAACACTGCCCCTTTGGGTTATTGGACTTTGTGTAGAGGACCAGAATCGAAAATCCAATTGTGTCATCACTGTAATTTTAATATCCACATCCAAGGTGTTAGCCTGCCCTGTCAGCCACGGGGCTCTGCTGGAGCAAGATCTACCTGAGTAATCACCCTGCAAAGACACAGCAAGCTACAGCTCAACCAGAAACATAATATTCATATGCTTGATTTGCTGTTAGGGGTTTAACACTTATCTGTCACTTTGTTGCACAGGGATAATGATCTGAATATTGCTGATTACTTTATAGCTTAAGTATCTATATTCTTATTTATTTATCTTTGTTGTTATTAGCACAGCACTTCTCTACAGTTTGCAGTATTGAGGTACCTGTGGGTTGCTGTGATGCTAAAAGGTATATTCTGGTATGTCAAAGGCCAGAAAGGTAACCTATGGTGGACAGGTTTTAGTAGAGTTTCCAGATTAAGACAGACTAGGAAGTAGGACTGGCCACCCAGAGAGGAACACAAATAGTTAAAGTTTAGAGCTCAAATTGGAAGTCAATCAAAATGAGGACAAACAACTGCAAATATCCTATAATACATGGAACAAGAAAAGTATGAATGTTGGAAAATTACAAGTTGTAAAAATTTAATGGAACACATGAACAGAGAGGCTTCATCCACTTTGAATCAGACAATCACATGGTATATTATGCCGAGAATGAAAAACAGAAGAAAAATGGTGGTATATTCAAAGTTAAAAAGACAATTTCAAGTTCCATCCTGAAGTTCAATGTTGTGAATGATAGGATATTAGCCATACCCATGCAAGGATGACCTATTAATATCATTATTATTCAAATAAACACACCAACTTCTAAAGCCAAAAAGGAGGAAATTGAGGATTTTACCAAATATTGCAGTATAGAATTGACCAAACATGCAATCAAGTTGTATTAGTGATAACTGGTAACTGGAAAGCAAAAGTTGGAAACAATGAAGAGGGAATGGTAGTCAGAAAATACAGAATTGGTTACAGGAATGGAACTATTGTGATGTGTCATTGAGTCGACTGTGATTCATAGAGATCCTATGCACAATAGCTCTGAACCTTGCCCTATCCTGAGCCAATCTCACTTTCTCTGATACATCTACCCTCATTTCCCCAGTTACCATGTCAATCCATATCATCTGGAGTCTTCCTCTCCAGCACTGTTCCTCTACCCTTCCAAGCATGGCTTTCTTGCTTGGAAGGACAGTCCTATAAGGACTGTTTCCTTCTGGCAACATGCCCAAAGCATGTGAGACAGAGTTTCAAATTTCTTGCCTTCAAGAAGCAGCTTGGTTTCTTCTTCTCCAGGAAAAACCTGTTTGTTCACTTGATAGTCCATGGTAGTTCAATACTTTTCTCCAGCACCACAACTCAAAGGCATCAATTCTTCTGTCAATCTTAGTTATTGTACAGCTCTCTGATGCATACCAAATGACAGAAATGAGACTAGAAATAAAATGATCAAATTTTATACATTCAAGGATTTATTCATCACAAATACCTTTTTTTAGAAAAACACAAACAGTTCCAAATAAATTTGACATTTGCCTTCTCAATCTCCTTGAAAAATGAATTTGATATCTATATTGGGATTTTGTTCAACATGTAGACTGCTTTTGGCAGGATTGTCTTTTTCACTATATTGAGTCTTCCTATCTATGAACAGGGAACATTTTTCCACTTATTTAGGTCCTTTATTGTTTCTCCCAGAAGTATTTTGTAGTTTTCTTTGTAAAAGTTTTTTATGTCTCTAGTTAGTTTTATTCCTAAGAATCTCAATTTGTGGTTGGCAATTGTAAATGGTATAGCTTTCTTGGTTTCCCTCTCTGTGTGCAACAATTTTAAAAAAAGAAAATAAAACAACCAAAAACTGCATAACTTGGGAGAGACAGGAGAGTATTATGCTGAGTGAATGAACTCAGTTTCATAAGGACAAATAACGCATAAGACCATTATTGTAAAAATAGAAGGATAATTTGTAAAACAAGAGGTGGCAGAGGTAAAAGGGGGAAGAGGTGGGAGCAGAGGGATGCAGGTGGGCATGGGGGAAATCACAGGGTCACACAATTTGGTGGGTGGAGGGAGTAAAGGAAATGGGAAAGATCCAGAGGGTACGTAAAAAGACTGGGTAATTAAGGGTATACTTCAATGGTGATTAATTTTATACAACACAAGGTACGGGAAGGATTGCATGAAACACAATGTGTAGGATGGAAAGTGTGAAACACAATGTATATGATTTTTGTATGCAAACCAATATAAAATGGACCTCATTAGATGGACTGCATATGAATCAGACTGAATACAGTTGTGGAAGGAATTGCTGGAGAAGACCAATATCAGTGTCTACTAACAAGGGAGAGTCTAGAGAGCTTGGTTTATACCAAGTGAACCCAATATCATAAGGATAAATGCTGCCTAAGACCATTGTAAAAATAGAAGGATAAGTAGTAAGATGTGTATAAAAGCCCAACAAGGGAGGGAGAGAGGCTCAAGGGGTGGACAATGGGAAAGGGAAGAAATCACTAAGATAGCACACTTTTGTGGGCAAATAAGCTAGGGAAAGGGAGGTAGTGGCAAAGAAATAGAAAAGATTCAATGGGGACTTGAATAGACAGGTAATAAGGCATAGATCAATGGTGAGTAATTTTATAAAACACAATGTAAATGAGTGATTGCATGTAATACAATGTGAATGAAGGAAAGTGTGAAATACAATGTATATGAATTTTGTATGCGAATCAACATAAAATTTTAAAAAGCTAAAAAAAATGTATCAGCAGTCAAAACCAGGCCAAGTGCTGACTATAAAACTATCAATTAGTCATGTGCAAGTTCAAATTGAGACTGAAAAAAATTAAAATAAGTTCACAAGAACCAAAATATGATTTTTTTTACATTTAAAAACTCAGAATTCTCCTTTTTAATTTGTTTGCTTTTTAAAATAATTTTAATGAATATTTACAGAGATTTTGGATCTCCATTCATTCATTGTTGCACTTTTCTCCCTGCCCAGCCCTCCCCCCAGCCCCCCCAACCCCCCCCATTTCGGTCCTCTCTTTGAAAAGTAAAAGAAAAATTCTTTGTTTGGTAAACAATCCCCCCACACCTATCCCACCACCCCAAGTACACTCCACTATGCAACCTTAATTGTGGACTCTTGTGATAACTATAATACCCTATCATATATTGTTTTTAAATTATTCTCTCCCTCTTCTGTTTCAATGCAGTATACACAATTTATCCAGTTTTTCTCAGTCTTCCCCCAACCCTGATATCAGTCCCATTTTATAGCAGTGGCACCATGCAGTATTTGTCCTTTTGTGACTGAGATAAATATGATCTTTAATCTACTCCACCTGAATTTAAAAACGATCATAAGAACAGGTTTTAAGTATTTGAACACAGATTATCGAAGACGAGAGAAGTTGTGAGATGACATCAAGGATATCATCCATGAAGAGAGTAAAAGGTAAAAGGTCATTACAAAGACAGAGGAAAACAGAAACCAAAATGATGTCAGAAGAGACTCTGAAAAATTGCACTGAAATATCAGACCCCAAAGCAAAGAGATGCTGAAGTAAATGAACAGAATAGGAAATCTCAAAGGGCAGCTCAACAAGACAAAGCAAACTATTATACAGGAATGTGCTGAGACCAGGAATTGGAGAATTAAAAGGGAAGATCTCATTCAGCATTTTTTAAACACAGGTAGAATTTTAATTTCTAAATTATCACTCTGCATTTCTTAAGCCTAAATAACTTAAAAATAAATTGAAGTCTCAAGTTGCAATACTGAGAGATATGTGCAAAATCTTTAGTGACCTAAGAAGTATAAAAATGAGATGGAAGGAATACACATAATCACTGCACCAAAAAGAATTAGACAACACTGAAATATTTCGGGAAGTATCATATGATCAGGGGTCAAAAGCAATGAAGGAAGAAGTTCAAGCTGCACTGAAGGCAATGGCAAAAATAAGGCCCCAGGAGACAATGGGATACCAATTGACATGTTTGAATTAACAGATACATTTCTGGATGTGCTCAATAGCCTATGCCAAGAATTTGAAGGACAACTGCCTGCCTGCCTGACTGACTGACTGACTGACTAAAAGAGATCCAATTTGGTCTCATTCCTAGCAGAATGTATTGCTTCAACAAAATGTATAAATTATTGGACAACATCATTAACATCACAGGGAAGCAAAATACTATTGGACATAATTCACTCACAGATAGAACAGTACATAGAGAACGTTCAGCAGTTCAAGATAGATTTAAAAGAAGCCATGACACTTAATTGTCACTTAACTGCATGACTCATGCAAAATCTATGCCTAGATCAAGAAGCTGTTATCTGAACAGAACAAGGAAACACTACATAGTTTAAAATGAGGAAGGGTGTGCATCAGAGGTGTATCCTTTCTCCATACGTATTCAATCTATATTGTTGTTGTTGTTGTTGTTATGTGCCATTGAGTCGCTTGCAACTCATAGTGACCCTATGTACAATAGCCCTAAACTCTGCTCTGTCTTGTACCAATCACACTGTCTCCAACACACCCACCCCGATTACCCTGGTCACTGAATCAATCCACCTCATAGGGGGCCTTCCCCTTCTGCGCTGTCCCTCCACCGTACCAAGTATGATGTCCCTCTCTAAGGACCTGTCCCTCCTTGCAAAATGTCCAAAGTATGCTAGATGGAGCCTTAGAATCCTTGCCTCCAAGAAGCAGCCTGGTTTGACACTTTCCAGGATGAACCTGTTTGTTTTCTTGGCAGTCCATGGTACACTCAATACTCTTCTCCAGCACCACAGCTCAAAGGCATCAATTCTCCTTCTGTCCTCCTTAGTCATTGTCCAACTTTCTGATGCATAACAAGTGATAGCAAAGACCATGACCTGTATCAGACGCACCTTAGTCTCAAAAGAGACACCGTTGCTCTTCAGTACTTTGGAGAGGTCTCTAACAGCAGACTTTCCCATCGCAATACGTCTTCTAATTTCCTGGCTGCTGGTGCCAAGAGTGTTGACTGTGGAGCCAAGCAAACTGAAGCTGTGAACAATCTCAATCTCTTCACCATCCATCCTGATGCTGCCAATTGGCCCTGTGGTGAGAATCTTTGTCTTCTTGACATTGAGCCTCAATCTATATTGGAGGCTGCAGTTCTTGACCCTCCGCAGCAAGCACTTCAGGTCCTCCTCAGTTTCAACAAGCAGGGTTGTGTCATCTGCATATTGCAGATTACTGATAGATCTTCCACCAATCTTGACCCCACATTTCTGCTCATAGAGCCCAGCCTCCCGAATAATCTGTTCTGCATACAAGTTGAAAAGGTATGGGGACAGGACACATCCCTGGCGTACGCCCTTCCCAATTTTGAACCTTGCAGTGTTTCCTTGCTCTGTTCTAACGACTGCCTCTTGGTCTTCTATATTCCAAGAAAATACTTCATGAAATCAGACTTTATGAGAAGAACGTGGCATTAAAATCGGACTCAAACAAGCTGTGCTATGCAGATGACACAACCTTACTTACTGAAAGCATGGGGGACCTAAAGCACTTATTGCAGCAGATCAAAGACTATACCCTTCAATATAGACTGTATCTTAACATCAGGAAGACAAAGGTCCTTACCAGTGGGCCAGTGGTCAACGTCATGAAAGATGGAGAAAGGATTGAAACGGTTAATGATTACGCTTTGCTTGGATTCAAAATCAACACCCTTGGTACCAGCTGTCAGGAGACAAGGAGACATATTGCTTTGGGCAAGCTCACTATCAGGAATCTCCAAAACTAATGAATTCCAAAATATTGATCTCCAAAATACTGAAGAGTAGTGATATCAGTTTAAGAAGTAAGGCACACCTGATTCAGGTTATTGTCTTTTCAATTACTTGCTATGCATCCGAGAGTTGGACAAGGAATAGGGTGACAGAAGAACTGATGCCTTCAAGTTGTGGTGTTGGAGAAGAGTATTGAATATCCTCATGGACTGCCAAAAGAATGAACTGGCATGTCTTGGAAAAGGTGCAGGCAGACTGTTCCTTGGAGGCAAAGATGGCAAAGCTTCATCTCTCATACCATGGACATGTTGTAAGGAGAGGCTATTTCTTGGAAAAGGATATCACACTTGGAAGAATGGAGGAGCAGGGAAGAGAGGAAGATCCTCATTGAGATTAAATGACTGCAGCAAGGAGCTCAAACGTATCATAGGGAATGAGGATGGCACAGGATATGACAGGATTTGAGCCTGCTGTTCAGGACACAACAACATCTAACAACAACAGAAGGAGAAGGAGAAAGAGAAGAAGAAGACATAATTTTTCTTTAGTATTTTCTGGAATTGGATAATAAAAAGGGAAGAACTTAGTCTGCATTTCTCAAGCTGAAAGAACTGAAAAAAATAAAAATACAAAACACATAAGCCTCACATTGCAATGTTGAAAGATGCTATGGGCAATATATTGAATGACCCAGAAAGCATCAAAAGAAGATAAATGGGAATACACAGAGTCACTGTACCAGGAAGAATTGACTGACACTGAAAAATTTCAGAAAGCACCATATGAAGAGGAGCTAATGGTAATGAAAGAGGAAGTGGAAGCTGAATTGAAGGCATTGGCAAAAAAATAAGGCCCCAAGAATCTATGAAATACCAATTGACTTCTTAAATTAATAGATGTAGCCTTGGATGTACTCACCATTCTATGCCAGAAAATTTGGAGGATGACTGTCTAGCCAACAGATTGGAAGAGGTTCATAATTCTTTCTATTCCCAAGAAGAGTGATCTAACTGAATGTGGAAATTATTGAACAATATCATTGATATCACATGAAAGCAAAATACTGCTGAAGACCACTCAAAAATGGCTGGAACAGTACACAGAGAGGGAATTATCAGAATTTCAAGCAGCATTTAGAATAGGGTGTGGCACCAGAAATATCATTGCTGTTGTCAGGTAGATCCTGGCTGAAAGTAAGGAATACCAGAAGAATGTCTATTTGTGCTTTACTGACTGTGCAAAGACATTTGACTGTATGGATCATGACAAGTTGTGCCTGATATTGAGGGGAACAGTAATCCCAGAGCACTTGATTGTGCTCATGAATCAGGAGGCTGTTGTGCGAAAGGAGCAGGGAAGCATTGCATGGTTTGGTTCTGGGAATGGAGTACATCAAGGATGTATTCTATCTCCACACCTGTTCAATCTATATGTTGTTGTTGTTGCTAACTGCTATCAAGTTATAGATGACTCATAGCGACCCTATAAATGAAATACCTGAACACTTGTATAACTTTCATCGTTTCTCCACATTATGCTGAGCAAATTATCCAAGAAGCTGGACTCTATGAAGAGAAATGTAGCATCAGGATTCGAAAGAGACTCATTAATAACCTGCATTATGCAGGTGAAACAACCTTACTTGCTGAAAGTGAGGATGATTTGAAGCACTTGTTGGAGAAGATCAAGGAATGCAGCCTTCAGTATGGATTGCATCTCAATATCAAGAAAACAAAGACTCTTACAACTGGACCAATAGGCAGTGTCATCATGGTTAGAGAAGAAACTGAAACTGTCAACAGCTTCATCTTGCTTGGATCCACAATTAATACCCTTGGTACCAGTAGTCAGGAAATAAGAAGATGCAATGCAATGGGAAAACTTGCAATTTGGGACCTTTCCAAATTATTGAAAAGTACTGATGTCAGTTTGAGGACTAAGGTGCATCTGATTCAGGCCATGATCTTTTTAATTACTAGCTACGCATCTGGACAATAAATAAGGATGACAGAAAAATAATTGATGCCTTTGAGGTGCGATGTTGGAGAAAAGCACTGAACATCCCATGGACGGCCAAGAGAATGAACAGGTATGTCTTGGAAAGGGTGGAGTCTGAGTGCTCTTTGGAGGCAAAAATTATGAAACTTCACCTCACCTACTTTATACATATTGCTAGGAGGTCCTATTCCTTGGAAAGGGAAATGATGTTGGGAAGGATGGAGGGTTAGCAAAGTTGTTAATCCAACTAGGTGGATTGATAAGGTGACTGTTGCAATGGGCTCTTGTGTGTCAGGAAGTGTGAGGATGGCACAGGACAGGACTAATTTCAGATCTTTTGTTCATAGGTTCGCTATGAGTTATACTCAACTTGATGGCACCTAACAATATTTTCAATTGCAAAAGCAACACATGCTTATTGTAAAAATATATTAAATTTAAAAAGTAAAAAAAAATCCATATTTTTAGTGTATGTATGTGTATATGAGCTGTTGACTCTTGATTAACCCATAGTTCACCCTCCACGACTATCCATCTTTTTCACACTGAGTAGCTGGTGGATCCAAACCATTGGCTTTTGGGTTAATAGTGCAACTCCTTACCCACTAGGTCATAGAACTCTCTGTTTCTTTTGCTGTTATTGTTGTTGAGAACCATCAAGCAGGAAGTGACTCACAGCTGACCTTCCAACGGGTTTTCAGAGGCCGTAAATCACACATGAAGAGAATGCTCATTTTTGTTATTGATTGATGTTGTTGTGTACCATCAAGTCAAAACCAACCCATAGCTGAAGCTCTGATGGGTTTTAAAAGGCAGTTAATCACACAGGAAGAGACTGCCCATCCTTCTCTCTCAAAGCAGCTGGTAGACTCAAACTGTGTACCTTTGGGATTCCAGGACAGCTTCTTATCACTGGGCCACCAAAGCTCCCTCAGTTTCTTTTGCAGTTATTATTGAGTATCATCATTTCAGAAGCCATAAATCACACAGGAATTATATCACTAATTCCTAACATCCCAGATTCTAACATTCCTTAGATCACCTAACATCACTCCTTAAATGCAAAGATAATTGCATTGAGGAAAGATTTAAGTGTAAAAATGAAACTTGATGAAATATGTTTACGGCATTGAAGTCTATGGGGGAGAGAATAGTCTAAAAGAATTATATTTTAGGGCATTATTTTTATCGTAGGAGTGCGCAATGAGGGTTGCAGAGTGGATTATATTTGGGGGTAGGGAGTGGGGTTTGGGGAGGTGCGGGGGGATTGTGTACCAATGAGGAAGCTTTTCTTTTGCTTTTCAAGTAGAGGAGCAAAGGGGGCGCAGGGGGGAGGGGTTTGTGTGGGGAGAAGGGTGCAACAATGAATGAATGGAATTCCAAAATCTCTGTAGATGTTCATTGAAATGAAAAATAAACAAACTAAATTAATTAAAAAAATTTTAAAAATGAAACTTAAAAAATATTAAGGGTCTACAACCAGGAGAAGATAAAATAGATGAATGGGACCTTCTAAGAATCAAATCCCTGTGCACATCAAAAAACTTCCCAACAGAGTAAAAAGGAAAGCCACAGGTTGGGAAAAAATATTTGATATTGATATGTCAGATAAGGGACTTATATCTAGAATTTACAAAATACTCGAGCACCACAACAAGATAAAGGTAAATAATTCAACTGGAAACTGGGCACAGGATATGAACAGACACCTCACCAAAGAAGACATTCAGATGGTCAACAAGCATATGTTCAAAATCCCTAGCTCTAAGAGAGATGTAAATCAAAACAACCATGAGATATCATCTCACCCCAGTCAGAACAGCAAAATTTAACAGAACAGCAAGCAACAAATGCCAGTGATGTTGTGGAGAAACTGGAACCCTTATTCACTACTGGTGGCAGTGTAGAATGGTGCAACCACTGTGGAAAGTGGTGTGGCACTTTCTCAAAAAGTTGCAAATAGAGATAACATTTGACCCAGCAATTCCACTACTGGGACTATACCCCAAAGAGACCTTAACTGTCATTCAAGTAGATATATGCACACCCATGTTTATCGTGACTTTGTTCACAATAGCAAGGAGTTGGAAACAACTTAAGTGCCCATCAACAAATGAATGGATAGAGAAGCTGTGGTATATTCATACAGTGGAACACTATGCTGCATTGAAAAACAAGGAACTCATGCAATATTATTCAAAATGTGTGGTGACCCTGGAGGACATTATGCTGAGTGAAATACCTCAGTCACAGACAAATACTGCATAGTGCCCCTGTTGTAGAATGGGACTGACATCAGGGCTGGGGTAAGACTGAGAAAAACTGGCTAACTTTTATACTGCATTGAAACAGATGAGGAAGAGAACAGTTTAAAAGCGATATATGATAAGGTATTATGGTTATCTCAAGAGTCCAGAATGAAGTTTGCATACTGGAGTGTACTTGGGGCAGGGGGACTGTATACCAATGAAGGAATTTTTCTTTTAGTTTTCAAAGAGAAGAGCAAACTGGGGAGGAGGGGTGGGTAGGGAGAAAAGTGCAACAATGAATGAATGGAAATCCAAAATTTCTGTAAATGTACATTAAAATTAATAAAACATTTTTTCAAAAAATATTAAGGGAAGAGTTGTTAAGTGCTGTAGAGTCATAGACGACCAACAGAGACCCTATGAATGGAAGTCTTAAACGCAAAACTTTACTCTTTTTGCCAAATTCATAGAGTTTCCAGAGGCAAGAATTTTTGGAAGTGGATGCCACTCTTACTTCTAAGCCTGTTTTATTCAAGATATTAACAAATATGAGGCCAAATTCAATCAGCTCACACCCTAATGAGAGCAAGAGCTATACCCTAGTCTCAGCCCCAAACCAGAACACACACCGTTGCAGAATCCAACTGTTCTGCTCATCTTCCCAGCCTGGAAAAAAGTCCCAGACTGACAGCCAAAAGCCTTTTTAAATACGAGGCCAAATCTGATAAGCTCACACCCTAATGCAAGCAAGAGGCACACCCTAGTCTCAACCTCAAACCAACCAGAATACCTTTGCAGAAGCTAGCCATAGAGATGAATTTATTTTAAATTTTTCTTATTTATTTATTGCAATTCATTTTTTGGTGTTTGGTTTGGTTTTTTTTTTAATTTCACACTGATTTAGCTACAAAGTACATATACATTGCTCCTCACACCATATCCAACCCACTTGCAACCCCAAGATTACCCCCTCACACCTATACCGACCCATCTACTCCCCCCTTCCTCCCTTTAGATCCTCATACACATTTCACTAGTTATCTATTTCTACAATAATGGTCTCTTACACAGTATTTGTCCTTTTGGGACTGATTTAGTTCACTTAGCATAATACTCTCCAGTCCCTCCCAAGTTAGATAATAATTTACAAAATCATTGCTCCTGTGTGCTGTATAGTATTCCATCATATGAATGTATCATAATTTCTCAATTCATTCAATTGTAGTTGGACTTTTGGCCTGTTTCCATCTTCTTGTGATGGTGAATAATGCTGCTATGAACATTGGGGTACCAGTCTCCCTTTGTGCCTCAGTTCTCATTCTCTCAGGGTATATTCGAACCAGTAGAATAGCTGGGTCATATGGAATTTCCCTGTTCAGCTTTCTGAGGAAATGCCAAACTGCCTTCCTGAGTAGTTGTACCATTTTGCAATCCCACCAACAATGTATCTATCTCTCTACATCCTCTCCAACATATATTACTTGTTGTCCTGTTAAACTTTGCCACTGTTACTGGAATGAGATGGTATCTCATTGTAGGTTTTATTTTAATCTCTCTTATTGCCAGTGATTTTGAGCATTTCTTCGTGTGTCTGTTGGTCATCCAAGTATTTTCCTCTGTGAAAATTCTTTCCATGTCTTTTGCCCATTTTGTAATTGTGTTATCAGTATTTTTCCTGTGAAGACCTTGAAAGATCCTGCAAACTTTTGATAGGAGACCTTTGTCTGAAATGTTATTGCCATTTTTTTTTCCCCAGTCAGTAGGTTTCCTTTCACTCTTTTGGAAAATGTTTTAGAAGTGTATGGGGATTTAATCTTTAGAGGGTCCCATTTTTCAATTTTATCCTCACCAGAGTGTGCATTCTGGCGGTATTTGGCAGTCTCTTTATACCATAGACTAGGCCATCTAAGCTTGATCCCAATCGGCTTTTCCTCAAAAAGCTGAACATAGAAATTCCATATGATCTAGCTATTCCACTGCTTGGAATAAACCCTGAGAAAATGATAACTGAGGCACAAAGACTTATACATCAATGTTCATAATAGCATTATTCCCCATAGCAAGAACATGAAAACAGCACAAATGCCCAACCACAATGGAATGGATTAAGAAATTATGGTACAGTCACATAATGGAATACTATGCAGCACACAAGAGCAATTATTTTGTAAATTACTAGCTAACATGAGAGGGACTGGAGAGTATTATGCTAAGTAAACTAACTCAGTATCATAAGGACAAATACTGCATAAGACCATTATTATAGAACAAGTATGAAGATCTAAGGTGTCACACAATTTGATGGTTGGATAAAGGAAAGGGGAAAGATCCAGTGTGAAAAAACAATGTCTATAAATGTTATGAACTGTGCATGTAAACCAGTATAAAATTTTTAAAAAGAAAATGAGTGGTGTGTTTGTTTGTTTGTTTGTTTGTTTTTAATAACCATCTATCTCCCCAGTCCCACAGTCAGGATTCTAACAAGGAAAAAGTTGGATTTATACCTTACCTTGATGACAATCCAAGCCACTGTAATTTCAGTATCAGAGCCTCCAGGGAGAAAGTGAGTCATATGGAAAAGTAATTATAACAAAATGTATTATATGATAATGGGGGGGGTGAGTTAGAACACAGAGAAGGAAGAGAAGAGATCTGCTGTTAGGATCAGAGATGGCTTCCAAAGAGAAACTAAATTAGAGTAGAATTTAAATAATGAATTAACTATCAAGGAGATTTTGGTGTGTGCCATTGAGTCAGAATCTACTCATAGCTGACCCTCCAGTGGGTTTTCAGAAGCAGTAAATCATAAAGAATTAAATTGTCCATCCTTCTTCTTCAATGCCAAGAAACTAGGAAGTCAATCAACTCATTTTTGTCAAATTGGAACTAACTCATAGCTGATACTCCAATGGGTTTTTGGAAGCTGCAAATTATATTTTTTACATGTGGAGGAGACTGCTCATATTTCTGACACAGAGTCACTAGAAGATTTGAACCAGCAAAGAAACATCGCCTTCGGATTACCACTGTAACACCCTATAGACTACTCTAGCAGAGGTCAATGGGAACAGTGTTATAAAGAGAAGGAATACCACAAAGAGAGACATAGAGTTATAAGGTCCAATAAGAACAATCCAGTGATCAGGCCATGAGGAACCATCTCAGTGACTCGTTCTTAAATCATCAAGTCAAGTCAAGCAACAAATTGACCCAGCCATTTTAACTTTTCCTCATGAGCCTTTTTCAGAGCATTTCAGAAAATCTAGTATCATAAAGCATTTTCATACTATCGTCAAAATTCAAATTCATTGCTGTCAAGTTGAAACAGATTCATAGCTGACCTTCCAGTGGGTTTTCAAAGGCTATAAACTGAGTGAGAGAAGATTGCCCATCTTTCTCTCCTGGAGCACATAAAAGAATCAAAGCACCAGAGAAGTGTGGTCTTTGGGTTAGCATCACGAATCCCACAGACTAAGCATCCCACGATTTCTCTAGACTATTTTAGTCAAAATTATTTTAACCACAGTCTAAATAAACCTAACTTAAACTTAAGCAAAGAACAACGAAGAAACAAGAGTTTATTTGAGCATATAATTAATAGTTTGTAGACTGATTCAGGTAAGACTGGATCTAGAACTTCAAAAGATATACTCATTTTCTGTTTCTTTTCTCCTTTCCTATATTCTGTTAAGATCTTGTTCTCTTTGCATGTTAACTTCGTCTTTTCCTGCTGCAGAAACACTTTCTATACTGCAGGAAAGTGCTTCTAGAAGCTCCTGACAAATATCTTTATACCTTATAACATAAGAGGACAGCCTTCACCACTTAATTTTGTAGAAGAGTTTATAGAAGTATTTTTGTGGTTCACACGGGCAACTCCTCATCCTTAAATCAATCACTGTGGGTAGAGGAAGGTAATCCTATATAGTCAGCTAAGCCTGAGTCACATATCTCTTTGTGAGAGCAGGACACACTGAATGGAGGGTCACACCAGTACATTAGGCAAGTCAACACCCCAAAGGAAGAAGAGTATGAGAAAGCGTAGCAGGCATCCAAGAGTTATCATGGTTTACAAATTTCTGGAGAGCGTTCTTTCACCTCACTGCTGTCTTAGTGCTCCAGGCCAGGGAGTCTTAGGAAGGACCACAGATAGATGACAGCTCTCCTGCAGTACACAATGATGAACAGTATACTAAAGACACATCACAGTCAGCAGCTACAAGACCTTTCTGACAGTCAAAGATTTTCACCAAATGTGAAGGCTGTCACTGAATTCTCAAATACAGAACCAAGAGGATACACTCAAACACAACCCCTATACTCAAGTATAGACTCACCAGTCTTAGCTCTTGTGTCTTTTTGTTTAGTAGTGTAACATGCTATGAACGATGCCTGCCTCCAGAGCTCCTCTGAGTTTCTCTGTCTAATGTTAACATAAGTTCAAATATAGTATTTTAAAATTAGATCATAAATGAAGTGAACACTACTTTGGCACTTCAAATATACCAAGCACTTCAGTAAGTACAAATGGTAATACTTGCATCAACACCACAAAGCAAAGCTATTATACAGTCATATTTGTAATAATCTCATAAGGCAGAAAGCATTATAATTTCCATTGTATGGATGAGGAAGTCAAGCACAGAGAAGTAAGGCACACTCTACCCCAAAGCTAAATTAGAATTTAGGCGGACCAGCTCCAAAGTCTGTACTTTCAACTTCAAGACCAGATTAACACCTCCAGATGAGAGAGATCATAAAGTAGAAATTATGAGCAAGGGCACAAGGGGGAGGAAGATGAGAAACAAAGTGATTTGCAATAGAATAAATAAGAAAATGTAATAAAACAATCTAGACATGGAACTGTCAGCTCGGAGGCACGAACCTGTCAGTGTAGCCCCAACACTGTCTGGGGAATAGGAGCATGTTGTCTAGAGAGGATGTAAGCAATCTGGTTTGCTGAGAAGGTTCCCTCCTAGGGTTAGAGACTCATCATGCTTTACTGGTATGAAAATACCCTCTCCCTTTCTGCAGATGGTGTGCCCACAAAGGGAGTCTGGTGTCTGAAGATAACCTTCTACACTGTACCCAATGTGGTGCCAGGCACATTGTCATATTCAGGAAGTATCTGTCTAATTACAAGGCATCTGTGGCCATCTGTTCTCAGAAGAATTACAAAGAATTATTTATTGAACATTGCTATGGAATGAATTGTGTCCCCCAAAATACATAAGAATTTGGGAAAGCCGTGATTCTCAGTATTATGCAATTACCCTATGTAATCCTGTGGTGACATAGTTCATTATGTGTTGCACTGCTAATCAAAAGGTCATCAGTTCATATCCACCAGATGCTCCATTGAAGAAAGATGGGTAATCTCCTCCCATAAAGATTTATAGCTTCAGGAAATCTAACCAAGGGCAACTATGAGTTAGAACCAACTCTTTAGTATTGAATAGTGATTATATTACTGAGGCAGCATTAGACACAATTACGTAAATGAAGCAGGATACAATCTACAGGATTAGATTGTATCTTCAGTCATCTGTTTTGAGATATAAAAAGATTTAAAGTCAATAGAGACTAAAGGAACCTCAGTACCACAAAAAAAAAAAAAAAAGGTGGAACTTTCATTACAATTGAATCAGAAGTGACTCATAGCTGACCCTCCAACAGGTTATCAGAGACTGTAAACTGTCTATATTTTCCCCCAAGAGCAGCTCATGGATTCAAACCACCTGACTTTGAATTGGCAACACAACTCTATACCCTCTGAACCCAGAGACTCTGATTTGCGAACTTCTTAGATCTGGGATGGGATGGGGAAGATTGATGCCAAGATATATGCAGATCTTCAAGAGATGTCCACAGATATAAAAAGAGACAAGGCAAAAAAAAAAAAAAAAAAGAGACAAGGCTCTTCACTCAGAGCTGACAGAGAAAGTCTTTCCCTGGAGCTGGTACCATGAATTAGGACTTGTAACCTCCTAAATTGTGAAAGAACACATTTCTATTAAAGCCATCACTTGCAGGATTTGTTACAGCAGCAGTAGAAAACTAAGGCAATCACCTACTAAATTCCACACCATGGGTTAGTCCCTTAAGACATAGCAATGACAAGATGCGGACAGTATCTTGTACCCAACTCTGCCTTGCGCCACACTTTAGCTGAGGCAAGGCAGAATTTTCAGCATGTTCTATAAGCAGAGCTGATATCTGTATAATATGCAGCCATATAAGCATCCTGGTTGAGAGACTAATGAGATGTTTGAGGTACTAATCGCGTATCAGAAATATCCAGTGCCTAAGTCTCTTGACTTAATTGAGCTCATGGACCATGAGAGAGTCATTTAAAAGAATAAGGGAATACTGTGTGATATAAAGTCAGGAAAGCTCCACATTATGTATTCTTTCTCTATATTTATTCAATCTGTATGTTGAGCAAATAATCTGAGAAGTTAGAATATATGAAAGAATGGCATCAAGATTGGAGAGACTCCTTGGTTATCATGTCCCATTCAGTTAAGTATGATTGATAGCAACGCTATGAACAACAGATCTGAACCATATCCTATGCCATCTTCATAACATCTTCGTAACAGCTGACATACTTTAGCCCATGGCTGCATTCACTATGTCAATCCACTTCATCAGGCGTCTTCCTCTCCTTCACTGATGCTCCACTTTTCCAAGCATGTCCCTTTCTAAGGAACAACTCTTGCTAACAACATGCCCAAACTATATAAGACTAACTAACATCCTTGCCTCTAAGAAGCAGTCAGGCTGTATTTTTTAAAAACATATGTTTGTGATTTTGGTAGTCCCTGGGATATTCAGTACTCTTCTACAACACTCCACCTCAAAGGCATTGATATTTCTTGTTATTCTCACTCATTGTCCATTTCTCATTTACATAGCATGTAATCTGAAAGATTATGGCTTGAATGAGGCTCACCTAAACCTCAGCTAAACTGACATTATTGCTTAATGCTATATACATCTCCTGATCTGACTGCTGGTACAAAGGGTGTTGACTACATATTCAAGTAAGATGAAATCTTTGAAAATTTAAATCTTGTCTCCAGTGGTGAGGATTATTCTTGTTTATGTTCAGATGTAACCCATATTGAAGACTGCAGTCCTTGATTTTCTACAGCAAGTGCTTTAAGTCTTCCTCACTTTCAGCAAACAAGCTTGTGACATCTTCATCACACAAGTTGGTGAGTCTTCCTCCAATCGTGATGCCACATTTTTTCTTCATAAAGCTCAGCTCCTTGACTACTTAACACCCTGCAATATGATTACACAATCTTGATTTTGTTTTCAAAGCAAAGAGACTTGAAGCACTTCTATGAAGCTCTAAAACCACAGCTTTCAGTATGGACTATGTGTTAGCATATAGAAAACAAAATACCTCACAATGTGACCAATTAAGTAACCTCATGATCAAAGGAAACAATACTGAAGTTGTCAAGGATTTCATTTTACATGAATCCACAACCAATTTTCATGGAAACACTAGATGATGATAAGAAGAAGAAGAAGAAATAAAAAGTAACAATAAAATAAAAGTAATAATAATATTAATGATTTAAAAATTAATAAAATAAAATAATAATAAATATAATAATAAGTAAAAAACATATTGTATTGAGAAAATTTGCTTCAGAAGGCCTCTTCAAAGTGCTTTGGCAAAACAAAACAAGGATGTGACTTTGAAGACTAAGGGGCACTTGACCCAAGCCACAATATTTTTAGTCACCTCATATGCATATGAAAGTTAGTCAGTAAATAAAAAGATTGATAATGTTTTAATACATAGTAGTGGTGAAGAATCTTTGACAATTTAAATCTTGTCTCCAGTGGTGAGGATTATTCTTGTTTATGTTCAGATGTAACCCATATTGAAGACTGCAGTCCTATATACTATGGAATATACTGTGGTTATGTCAAAAGAACAAACACATCTGTGTAAAAAGAGGTACAGCTAGAATACTCCTTGAAAGTGAAGATGGTAATACTTTATCTCTTACTCTGGATTTATTATCAGGAGCGGTCAGTCCCTGGAGAAGATCATCATATGTAGTACAGTAAGAAAACATAAACAGTCTTCCCAGTATCCTGGAAAAGCTACAACCAGGAGAAGATAACATAGATGAATGGGACCTTCTAAGACTCAAATCCCTATGC
>NW_006399799.1:14763206-14763980 GCF_000299155.1 Elephantulus edwardii
AACGAAATTGGCTCAAGATAGAGCAGGGTTCAGAGCTGTTATATATAGGAAAACACAGGGTCACTATGAGTCAGAGCTGACTCAAGGGCACATAACAAAAACATGAACTGGAACCAATTCAAGGACCTCTAACAACAACAGCAAAGTTTCATGAGGGATCCCTAGTTAGCACAAAGGATTAACACACTTAATTCCTAACCAAAAGGAGATTTGCATGTACCCAGAAGTACCATGGAAGAATTCTGGTGATCTATGTCCAAAAAATCAATCACTGAAAATTCTATGGAGTCTAGTTCTAATGTATACTTATGTTGTTGTTAAGTGCTAATTCAACTCTAACTTATATGGACAACAGATCTGAACCATGCCCTATCCTGTATCTGTATACCTATGGGTTACCATAAAATAGAATTTACAGGACAGTAACTAATTTGTTTCTTTTTTAAGTCTCTTGAGTGTTCATTCATGTCTCAGTTACCCTAGGCCCTCTTGTGGCAATCCCCACAATCTCCTCACAACCCAATGGGTAAACAGACAGTCCTGCCCCAGCAGGGGCCAGCAGGATCCAAATCCTGCACCGCAGCCTTGTTGTTATTGTTGTTATGTGCCGTCGAGTTGCTTGCAACTCTAGCGACCCTATGTACAACAGCTCTAAACTCTGCTCTGTCCTGTGCCAATCTCACTGTCTCCAAAACACTCATCCCGATTGCCCCAGTCACTGAATCAATCCATCTCCCAGGGGGTCTTCCCCTCCTGCACCTGCCCTCCACCCTC
>NW_006399799.1:14771165-14777320 GCF_000299155.1 Elephantulus edwardii
AATAGTTTTCTTGCTGAGTCTTTAGGGTTTTCTAAGTATACTATCATGTCATCAGCATAGAGGGATAATTTTACTCTATTATTGATAAGATTTCTCAAGCCTGTTATTTCAATAGGCAGTCAGTTCTGCTTTTTCGTCTGTCTTAATCGCAAAGCTCTGCTAACACCTGCCTACCATGTGTAGCCCTAGTAATATCTGAAATACAGGTTGACCACCATAATATGGCAAACTGGCAGACAAGTGGCAGAGAGGGTCAGTAAAAGAGAGAAAGACCCTCAACTAGATGGACTGGCGCAGTAGCCACAACAATGGGCTTGAGATCATGACAATGGCACAGAACAGGGCCAGGTCGTGATCATAGGGTCACTATGAGTAGTAGTGAGCTTGATGGCCCCTAACATCAAAAATACAGATAGATTTTGAGGTTATTTTCATAATTTTTTTTAGCATCAATTTAAAGACAACTCATGAAAAACATGATTACAAATAGGGAATTAAACAAATTTGTCACCTTTGGTCATGTAAAGTAGAGGGGAAATGAATGCTCACCATCAGGAAAGGGCTTTGAGTTGTTGCCAGAAGTTTCCGAGTCTTTTGTTTTCCCACTTGCCATACAAGATCCAAACACTGAAGTAACCTTCCCAAATGCCTTTTAGTTTGGAAACAGCTCTGGTGGAAAGACCAGGTTAAAAACTCCAGAGGCGGAGGGGAGAAGTGTGTATAAAAAAGAGAGACAGAGAAAAAGTGAGAGAGTGGTACAAGCAGTGTTTATTATTTAGTCTCAGTATCTCTTTACATTCTTAAAAATAGTAGGAAAGATTCAGCAGGGACCTGAAAAAAATGAGGTAATGATGGACACAGTTCAATGGTGATTAATTTTATAAAACACAATGTATGGAAATGATTGTATGAAACACATGTGGATAAGGAAAGTGTGACTTTTTTTAAAAAAACCAATGATAATTACTAAGACCTTTTGTTTTGTGGGGCTATTAAGGGCAATAACTAAGGATGACAGAAGAAGAATTAGTACCTTTGAACTGTGGTGCTGGAGAAGAGTATTGAACATACTACGGACTGCCAACAGAACAAACAAATCTGTCCTGGAGAGAGTGATATCAAGTTAGTTCTTGGAGGCAAAGATTTTTTAAACTCCATTTCACATATTTAGGGCATATGGCCAGGAGAGATAAGTCCTTAGAAAAGGTCATCATGCTTGGATGGGTCGAGGGTCAGCACAGAAGAGAAAGACTCGGGATGATATGGATTGGCACAATGGCTGTGGCAATGGCAGCAGCTGTGTCATAGACTGTGAGGTTGGCTCAGGACAAGGCAGAGTTCAGAGCTGTTTTCACAGTTTTGCAATGAGTCGTAGCTGTCTCGATAGCACATAACAACAACATCCAGAAAAGGGAGTTCTGGTGGCCTAGTGGTAAGTAGTGCTGACAACCCAAAAGCATGCAGTATGAATCCACTAACTGTTCCACAGCAGAAGAAATATGGGCAGTCTCCTCCCATGCAAATTACAGGCTCTGAAAATCCACTGGAGGGTCAGCTATGTCAAGTCAGCCATGTCCCGACTTGATAGCACTTAACAAAATCGAGTAATAAGTCACAGTAAATTTGATGACACCTAATACAACAATGAAGAAATATTTACTGAATTAGAAGTCAAAACTAGAAATTTATAAAAATAGTTATTTGCTAATTAATTTTGGTAGCTTAGAGGTAAGAAGTTACACTGTCAATGCAAAGGTACACAGTGCAAAACCATCAAACGTTCTGTGGGAGAAAATGTGTAATCTTCCCCTATGCCATTTACTGCCTCTGGAAAATGTGCTACAAGATCAGTTATGGGTTGGTTCTGACTTGATTGTAAACAGCAACTTCAAAATTACATTAACTTAAGCAATACTTTTATGAAATGTAAACTATTTTCCAAAAGATTTATTGAAGAGATCAGTGTTTATTGATACTTTTTTAAAACTTTCAAATATCTGGATTAATAAAAGACAACTAGATTATCAAATCAGCTTCTGTGTTTAATCTTTTGTGATATTATACAACTGTGGAAAACTTTATTATATTAATGAAAGAATGAAATAGAAAAGTAAAAACATCATCTTAATATTATTATAAAAGTAGTTTTGTCTTCAGAGACCACCTGAAAGGATCTTGTTGTTGTGAGCCATTGTGACTCATTGTAACCCTCTGAACAATGGATCTGAACGCTACCCTAACCTGTGATACCTTCACCATCAATGACATCAATGACAAATGTGCTCAAGCCCATTGCTGCTAAAACAGGACAAGGAAGAAGGCAGAACTTAATGTAGGCTTCCTAAATTACGAGGGAGCTCTGGTGGTACAGCTAACCCAAAAGTTGTGCTTGTCTGGCAGTTTGAATCTACCAGGTGCTCTTTGAGAGAAAGATGGGCCATCTCCTTCTGTGTTATTTACAGTCTTGGAATCCTACTGGCGGTCAGCTAAGAGTTGGAACCAACTCAGTGGCAATGAGAGATCGTTCTTAGTATTAAGAGGTTCTGTATTCTCCTGTACATAGTTGTTTCCGCCTAACCTGAATTTCTCAGGTAAAAAGCATAGTTATGAAATATAATGGAATTACATCAAGTATACAACTTAGATAGATGTACATCTATCCCATCATCATCAAGATATAAAGGGAGAGAGGTTAAAAGTATGCACAATTGTTTGTGCCACTTCATTCCAAAATAAAAGTGATAATGATGAAGAAGATATAAACGTGCTATTTTATTCGCTAGATTCCGTTATCACAGTTCTCTCCAAATATAAGCATTCTGGTACACAGACTGGGATTCTGGGGATTAAGATACTCTGTGGTTGAATGTGGCTATAAACAGTAGTCAAGTACTTCATCTAGTGCTTTGGTAAAGAATAGCAATTGAGTGGGGACAGACAAGCTTTATTGAGTTTCCTGAAAAGTAACACATTCTCCAGCACTGCAGGGAAGTAGCATATATCCTTTGAATGGGAAATTTATGGATCTTTCAAGGATAATATTGACCTTTCACCATCTCTTAAATTTTATCCATATATATAGAGAGACTAACTCTCTAATAAAAAAGAGTTCTACTGAGAATCAACATCTGAGAGATAGGAGTGCTTTGGACTGAAGAAAAAGCCCAGGAGGTTATAGAGGAAGACGCAGCAATGCAGCAGACAGAAATGCAGAGGTAACTACATATTTCTCCAGCACTACACAGAATTTTCACATATGTAAAGCTTCTCAACTTTTCTACCACTGATGTCTAATTGTGACATCACTTTATGTTCTTTTATATAATATTTTCATATTTGTAATAAATTTCTTTATTATCAAAGCATCATAAACACTTTCTTTTAAAAAGGAATGGGGTATATAAAAGGCAGTCACTTGGCCATAACAAGAGGATAGTGCATTGTTTAAAATCAGGAAAGGTATGCAGCAAGAGTGTATTCACCAACCATACTTATATTCAGTCTATATGCTGAGTAATAATCTAAGAAGCTGGGCTATATGAATAAGCACATGACATAAGAATTGATGACACAACAGTGCTTACTGAAAGCGAAGAGAACTTGAAGCACTTGCTGATGAAGATCAAAGACTAAAGCCTTCACTGTGGATTACATTTCCACATAAAGAAAACAAAAATACTCATAACTAGACCAGTAAGCAGCAATTTTATACAAATGAAAAGAACTGGAGAGAGAATAAGAATAACCAGTGAAGAATTTATGCTCTTGAATTATGGTTGGTGTTGGTAAAGAATATTAAGTATGCCATGGACTTCCAGAAGAACCAACAAATCTGCCTTGGAAGAAATACAGCCAGATGGTGAGACTTCATCTTATACAGTTTAGTCATGTTTATCAAAAGGGATCAGTCCCTGGAGAGGAGATCATGCTTGGTAAAAAAGGAGACTCTCAGTGACATGGATTGACAGTAGCTGCAAAAATGGACTCAAACATGGCAATGATTAGGAAGATGCCATAGGACCAGGCAGTGTTGCATTTCTTTGCATATGGTCACTACAGGTCAGAACTGACTCAAGGACACCTAACCACAAAAAAGTAGAAAATGCAAACAAAAACTCTCCACTCTAGTCACACATCAAATGAATAACATTTATGTTTCTCTTTTTCACTTTTCCATTGATTTCCATTGTAACACACTTAAAATTCTTTGTTGATTTATCCATCTTGTTGTTGTTGTGCCATTGAGATGCCTGCAACTCATAGTTACCCTCTGTACAAGAGCTCCATCGTGAGCCAATCTCCCTGACTCCTACACACGTAATCCCATCACCCCAGTTATCGTGTCAATCCATTTCATGCAAGGTCTTCCTCTCCTGTGCTGTCCCTCCACCCTTCCAAGCATGTCCTTCTCCAAGGACTCATCCCTCCTGGCCACATGCCCAAACATTATCTATTAACACCCTCAATGGGAAACTCAACTATATTTACTCCCTTCTACTTTGCTTCCTTGACTCCACATGGCCAAAGATGACAAATTTGTAATTTTTTCTGTTGTTATAGTTGTGTGTTTCCCTGTTTTGTCTTTAAATTGGTTCTACTAGTATGTAACAATGATAATATTATGATACAGAGTACTGAATTAAGAATTGTGAGTTAACCCATAAAGAAGGAAGTGCAATTCTAGGTTATGAAATCTGTGCCACTCGAAGAAGAATGTCCAAGTGTGAGAAGAACAAATAGACGCTCCATTATTTTTCTCAACCAATTTCTGAGAACCAAGTCACATTTTGGTTTACTTCATATTTAGACAATGATTTCTTTGTAACCTTTATAACTCTTTGAGAGTTTCTAATAAGAAAAAGAAGATAAAATGACTAGCATATGTCAGCATCATGTGTTTCAGTCCTTAAAAGTTATTAACTATATAGAGTTTGTATAATGGAATGTATTTTATTTTTTAAGATATTTTTATTTCTTCTGATTGTTACCAATTTCTCTCTACATCAACTGTACAGTTGTTATACTGGTATTTCTTTCCATTGTCTTCCTGAGTTATTATCATATTTTCTTGAATTCAATATTTTCATTATTTCTTCTTAATTAATTGTACAGTTGGATAATATTCTTTAGTATCTTTTCTTATATATAAAAGCTGAATGGGAAATAAACTTCCCGAGTGTTTGCATATTTGAAAAATGTATTTCTTTTATTCTAATTTAATTAAACAGATGACTCATAGAATAAATACTACTGGGAATAGTAACAAAATCTATTCCTCCATACTTTTCATAACAGGATCTGATTTTGTACAGATCACATGTCCTTCTCCATGAGACTGGTGGTCCTGATATTTATACCTACATGGTTGTCCTATCCTTCCAGTGACTAAATGGGAATAATCATGTGATACAATTTTGACCAACAAAATATAAGGAAAGTTTGCCAGTGGTTTTGAATAAGAAATATTTCCATTTCCCCCGGTGTATGTTGTTTCCAGATATGTTGTTGTTGTTGTCGTTGTTATGTATCGCTGAGTTGGAAATGACCCACAGCTAACCCTGTAGTAGGTTTTCAGAGGCACTAAATTTCATGCAAGGAGATCACTCATTTTTCTCCCACAGCACAGCTAGAAGATTCAAACTGTGTGCCTTCGGGTTGGCAGCACAGCTCCTTACCTCTAGGTCACCAGAGATCCCTTGTTTCTAGATATTGTACCCAGAATTACTGTAAACATATTTTCACTAGAAAGGAACTAACCTTAGGACAAAAATATAAAAGTAATGATGGCCCAAAAGAATGACAGTATAATCAGGAACTTTGATTGTTAATTATCATTATTGAACTTGTGAATTTATCAAATCTGATGCTGTTTTACTTCTGGATTTCATATGTGACATAATAAATTTACTTCTTTTTTATTATTATTAAATTTTATTAGTTTTAATGAACATTAACAGAGATTTTGGGTTTTCATTCATTCATTGTTACACTGTTTTCTCTACCCTCCCCCCCAGTTCGTTCTTCTTTTTTCCCCCCCCTTGAATGTCTGTTTTAATGGTCCAATGGCCACAGTGCTTGTCAAGGCCAATTCTGATTAATCTCCTTTGTCAGTGTGTCCTTTGCCATTCCCTATCACTCCTCCCTGAGAGAGACTT
>NW_006399799.1:14777420-14781587 GCF_000299155.1 Elephantulus edwardii
CTGATGCTGCCAATTGGTCCAGTAGTGAGAATCTTTGTCTTCTTGACATTGAGCCTCAATCATATTGAAGGCTATAGTCCTTGACCCACCGCAGCCTTAGTCTGCTCTGAGGGGCACACATGCTCCTGCCCACAAGCACTGAAAGTAGCCAAAGTGTGAAAGGTACTATCTCCTTTTTTTAAAAAAAGCTTGAAACACACTTTTCTGATTTATTGTTAGTTCTCTTTTTTAAAAAGTATATCTTTATTCAAAAAGATAATAGAAAAAGCATCAGACACAATATGACAGCAACTGTCTGAACACAACTCACTGACGCAGAAGACATCATGCCAAGACAGGACCGAATTACCTCCTCCTCCCCTGTCACCCACTGCATCCTGTTCAGGATAGTGAGGCAGACACAGATGCCCCTCTCTACAGGGTACCTGGAGGGGCCTTATCACCTACCCACTCCCTTGACCCTGGCCTCCACTCCATTAAGGCCTGACTCTGAATGGCTATGTCAGTCACAGAGGAACGACAACACCAGGGCAAAGGGTTTTACCCACCAGTCCATGTGACTGCCTCACTTGCTGGGAAATCCTTCTGTCTGTTCGGGTGCTGGAAAAGATTAAGAGTGGCCCTGCAAGATAATCTGCAAAGGCAACTCAGAGGCAGCCAGGTTTCCCTGTCAAGTACTATGAATCTCTAGCAGTGGTTTTCACTCTGTTTGTAATTTAGAATGTATGAAGTGCTTTTAAATAGAAATATCTGGTCCCAAATAACATGATCAGCATTTCTGGAGATAGAGCCTGGGCACCAGGGTGACTCCAATGTGCCACCAGTGTTGATCACTGATCCAAAGGACCCTACCCTGGTTTAAGGGGCTCCAGACCCATACAATGCCTCCATTGGTCAAAAGGCGGAGTTAAAGGTCTTCAATCCAGTGACGTATTTTGTCACTCTCACACATACAAATTTGCAGCCCAGCAGAAGAATGAATGCCCAGATGTCATCCTGGCACCAGGTTCTTCCCCCAACTCTCCCCAAGGGAACAGGCAGCAGACTATGGAGTAAAAGGTGTTTCACTCCTTTCTGGTGAGGGGCCAGAAGAAATATCCAGGCACTTCACCTTGACATACTGGGCAGACACTGAGATCAAGAAAGACATTCACTCAAAAACCTAACATAAGACTGAAAAATGTGATAGTATCATTTAGCATGGTCATCCAATAATTTCATTTATTTTTTTCCTAAAAGCTAAACTGTAAAAAATATTAATAAATTAGGGGCCTCTATAAAAATCAAAGGAACTCATAGCACTGTCAACCTAAAGGTATGCAGTCTGAATCCATCAGCTGCTCCAGGGAAGAAGGATGGGCAATCAACCCCTGTGTCATTTACTGCTTCTGAAAACCCACTGGAAGTTCTGCTGTGGTTTGGTTCCAATTGACAGTACTCAACATCATATTAAATTCAGAGAGCTGGGGCTCATTTAAACTTTGGTGCTTGGAAACCACCTAGCAATACTTCAAAGGAAGGCCCTGGCAATCTGCTTCCATAAAGATCACGGTCAAGAAAGCTCTACGGAGCAGGTCTACTCTGTAAAAACTGGGGTCATCATGACTCAAAAATCAATTCAACAGCAACAGATTTGGTATTTCTTACTATGCAAATTGGAGGCCCTCGGTAGTACAATATTCTTGGGTACAAATTCAGAGGTTGGGGACTCTAATTCACTCAAAGACACCTGAGAAGAAAAAAAATAAAGGCTTGGAAGCATACTTCTTGAAAACCAGCCACTAAAAATTTATAATAGAGCACAGAAATACATTGATAATCATAGCATTACCACAAGTCAGAGTCAACTTTATGGCAACTAGATAAAAAAAATTTTTAAAACCCTAGTGGCATAGTGAATAATGTATTGGGATGCTAACCAACATGTCAGCTGTTAAAATATAATAGTTACTCCATGGGATAAAGATGGGCAGTTTCATCCTGTGTGAATATTTATAGCGTTAGAGACCCACTGGAGGGTTGCTATGAGTCAGAAGCAACTCTATAGCAGTGGGTGTGATAGAAATTAAACTGAAAAGCTAGTTTCTCAGAGACAAAATTCAAAAGACAAAAATAGAAATAAAATTACGTTTTCTGAGCCCCTTTGCAACATAACTTTAAGGGAGGGGAAAAACCTCATTGGTATAGAGTCAGAATTGACTCAGAGGTCACCATTTGGCAGAATTTCAGAGCCTGTACATCACATGGGAAGAGATTACTCCTATTTCTCCCAAGGAGTGGGGTTGGACTTGCAAAGTACCCTGTCCTTAATTCAGAAAGGGGTCCTCATCCACACACATAAGATGCCAGTCAAACTAGAAAGGAGGACAGTGGAGACAAAAGATAAACCACTTCGGGTAGTAAATCCTTCAGGCACTCCTTCTTGGCAAAGATCCGGAAACCTTGCCCCTCCCGTGAGGCTGCCAGGATTGGCAGGGAACCAGGGCACTGGGCCCAAGAACCTGCAAAGGTCCCCTTTGAAAAGAAGGATCACATTTCCTGCCCTGCTGACAAGGAAACTAAGGTGTGGGGAGGTAAAGAGACAATTTCAATGGACAGGTGTCTTTTAAAGGTCAAAAAAAAAAAATAATCACTCTCATCAACTCAACAGTGCAGTAAAGAGGAACACTTCAGAATACCTTTAGGGGGGACATAAGCTAGAGAATTCTGTTAAATTAAGTTCCTGTTAATTGTGTAGGTTTTGTCTCACAAACCATGGGAAAAAAATCAACGCAAATGCCCCAGGTTAGGTATTAAATCCAGGTGGAAAGACAAGGCTTCTTGCGTTGTAGGTCACCTCAACACATTGGCACTGTCAAGTAAAGCAGGGAGGACACAGCCCTAGTTGCCACTCATCTTTACCCACAAGTTGTCCTTCCCACAACAGGCAGAACTGGTGATGGTGTAGCTGAAGAAGAAAGAGAGAAGAAAATCAAGGAGCCAAATCAGGGAGCAAAGGAATAAATCTGAAGTATACATATTCAAACAAATAGACTCTACACAGGCCTTCCAGGCTAAAACACAAGGACATAACAAGGACTCACAGTTGTGACTTTCCTAACTAATAAAAAAAATCTGCACAGCCATCTACTCATCCCCAATTTAAAAGCAGGATGTAATAGATTTGGATGTTCAGAGGTTCAGGAAACAAAGGGGAGAAAATGGAGTTTTATTGTCATTGTTTTTGCTAGTCTGCTTCATTTGGACAATCTACTGGTAACTTCTCTAGATCTCAATTGCCACCTTAGTAAAAATAGGAGTAAAATGACTGAAAGACAAAGGGTTGGACTGGAATGCTAGAAAGACTATTGCTCTAACATCCTACCAGTGTCTTGGTGCTGGTTCCACTGAAGACATTCATGTAGTCGATAATCTTACTTTGCAGCTGACATTCAAGAGGCAATGAATTGCTAGAATCACACACTATAAATCAAGAGTGAAGGTACTGAAAATAGAAATCTTAGCCATTAACTGAATGCACCATTCATGTGACCTTTCTCTCATACATGACTTTCACCAGTAATTAAGACTATTAAATAAACTACAAACTCATCAGAGTTAACTAATCTTTAACACTTTAGCTTCTAGTCTAAGGTTGGAAATGTAAAAAAAGTGTCAAATACAAAGATCTCTTCATGCCTATTCAATATGTTTATTGTTATTGTTATGTATCGTCCAGCCAGAGCCGACCCATAGCTGACCCTCCAGCAGGTCTTCAGGCAGTAAATTACAAAAGTAAGATGGCCCGTTTTTCTCCCACAGAGCAGCCTGGTGGATTCAAACTATGTGCCCTTGGGATAGTAGTGCAATTCCTTACAACTAGGCCATCAAATCTCCCCTAATTTCACCAGTGTTCTCTAGTTCAATAGATATGTGTTATATACCATAGAGTCGGAACCGACACAAAAGTGACCTTCAGGCAGGTTTTCAGAGGAAGTTAATTACACGGGAGGAGACTGCCCATCTCTCCCCTTCAGAGCAGCTGTGGCTTCAAACCACATGTGTTCAAGATTGGAGTTCAGTCTACAGTCTTTCATAACCAGGTCCTTTATTAATAATATATTATTGCTGGATAATTTAAGCTCCAAATTTTTTTACGTAACATAGTTCTACATATAGATTCTATTA
>NW_006399799.1:14790002-14794700 GCF_000299155.1 Elephantulus edwardii
ATTCCATTATGCAAATATATCACAGCTTCTCTATCCATTTGTTTGTTGATGGGCATAAATTTACCTCTTGTGTAAGCTACTACTAGCTACTAGCTTTCTGCTCCTTGCAGCCAAATGCATCCTAATTAATGTAGTTGGGTATAGAATTCTATAATTACTTGCCCTTAAAATGTTGAAAACATTAATCTACTGTCTACCAATATGTATAATTGCTGATAAGCAGTAATATATGAACCTCTTTCTCATTTTCTTATAAATTATCTGGGTTTCCCTCTTAGAAGCTTTTACAATCTTGAGTACAAAAGTTTCATCTGAATGTTAATATTTTCTCATTTATCTTGCCTGATAATATGGGTCTCCTTCTAACTGAAAACTTTTATTCTTTCTTAAGCTCAGAGAAAAATCATTCTATTATTTATTTGATACTGTTTTGACTTCTATTTCTATTTTTATATTTACTATAACTCCTGTGGTTCAGTCTGTACCATCCCTCTGGCATTCTGAATCCACCAGTGGCTCCTCAAGAGAAAGATGGACAATCTCATCCTGTGCAATTTAGCCTGTGAAAAACCACTGAAAAGTCAGTTATGAGTGGGATAGCAATAAGAGATACAAATATTGGTCTTTATCATACTATCTCTATCATGTTTTAACTTATCTCTTGCTTACCATCTCTTTGTGTTAGGTTTTGAAACGTTTTCTCAATTTAATTTCCTGTTTGCTGATTCAAAATTCATCAGTATCCTTTCTGCTATCAAACATTTTACTTCATTTTTACAACAAAATTTAATTCAAATTTTCAACAATCATTTTAATTTTTATAATTTTCTCTTGTCCATTAGTTGCCTCTTTTTCATAACTTTTTTTCACTCACGTGAAAAACTTCTGTATTTTTCTTAATACACTCTGTCTTCTCTGAAGTAACTTCCAATTTGTTATCATGATCTCACCTTTTTACAGTCTTGATTTCCTTATAAGTCTGGTAGTCATTGCTATTGTTGATGTTGTGGTCATTGTTGTTAGGTGCTATTGAGTCCCTTGAGACTTACAATGAACCAATGTACAACAGCTTTGAACTCTGCTGTATCTTGAGTCAATTTCATTGTCTCCAACACATCTATCCCCATTACCCCTGTCAATCTCAACCAGGATCTTCCTTTCCTATACCATCCCTCCATCCTTCCAAGCATGATATCCTTCTCCAAGTACTGGTTCCTCCTGGCAACATGCCCAAGTATGTGAGCTGGAGCTTCAAAATACTTGCCTCCAAGGAGCAGCCTCTCCAGGACAGACCTATTTGTTCTATTAGCAGTTCGTGGTATGTTATATACTCTTCTCCAGCACCACAACTCAAGGCATCAGTTCTTCTTCTATCATCCTTAGTCATTGACCAGCACTATTATTGATAGGTGACATCAAGTTGGCTTGTACTCACAGTGATCATATGTATAACAGAATGAAACACTGCCTGGTCCTGTGTCATCCTCACAATTGTTACTGGGCTTGAGCCTATGTTGCAGCCACCGTGTCATTTTAATGAGGGTCTTCCTCCTTTTTTTGCTTACCCTCTACTTTGTTGTTGTTGTTGTTGTTGTTAGGTGTCACCAAGATGAGTACAACTCATAGTCACCCTATGAACAGGGACTCTGAACGTCATCCTATCTTGTTATATCTTCGCACTTCCTGACACACTAGAGCCCATGTGACAGTCATCATGTCAATCCACCTGGTTGAGGGTCTTCGTCTCCTTAGCTGACCCTCTACCCTTCCAAGTATCATGTCCCTCTCCAAGGACTAGGCCCTCTTAACAACATATCCAAAGTATGTGAGGTAAAGCCTCATCATCCTTGTCTCCAAAGAACACTCTGGATGCACACTCTCTAAAACATATTTGTTTGTGCTTTTGTCAATCCATTGGAAGTTCAGTGTTCTTTTCCAACACCACAGCTCAAAGGCACCAATCCTTCTGGAATCTCCATTTACTGTCCAGATACACAGCAAGTAACCAGATTTTGAAGTTCTATCTCATATACTTGGGCAGGTGGCCAGGAGGGACTGGTCCTTAGAGAAGGACATCATGCTTAGAAAGGTGGAGGGACAGTACAGGAGAGGAAGACCTTGGATGAGACGGATTAATACAATAACTGGGGCAATTGTGGAAAAGTGTGTTGGAGACAATGAGATTGACTCAGGACAGGGCAAGGTTCAGAGATGTACATAAGGCTGCTATAAGTTGCAGGAGATTCAACAGCACATAACAACAACAAAAAAGAGAGAAAGCTCTGGTAGCCTGGCAACCTACAGACATATCCACCAGCTGCTACTCAAGTGAAAGACAGGCAATCTCCTCCAGTGCTATTTATAGCCTCTGAAAACATGCTGGAGTGTCAGCTATCAGCCAATTCTGACTCAATGGCACACAATAACAACGTGTGTGTGTGTGTGTGTGTGTGTGTGTGTGTGTGAGACTTACATGTTTGAAGAGTCTGGTAAATTCTAGGTCCAATCTCAGGAAAGGGGCTTCTTGTAACCCATGTAACTACAGAAGTCTACTAATTCAGACTTGGCAAGGAACACAGGCTGATGGTTCAAGTGCAAGAACTAGAGGTGACGAGTCAATGCAGGATCCAGATGGAGAAAAAGGCAAGTAGGTTTTGCCAGATGTCCACATACATTTGATGTAGGCTACACTCCTAATGAAATGACCTCTCCACTGACTGAATGCTAACAGGAGATCTTGTCATTGAGGTGATTCCATTAAGGAAGTTATCCTCAAGGGAATAGTTATGTGATAGAAGACTACATCAATGATTATATTACATCAGATCTCACCAAGGTAATGACTGCACTCTAAGTGCCAAAACAGAGAAAGACAGTTGACATGTAAACTTAACAAAGTATAGTTAACTTTGCATAGCTAACTAATTTTACCACCTCTCTTATAATCTTGTCATACAATAAAAGTATGGCACTTAAACATATTTCCATCCAAGGTAGAACTCACTTTGACTTCTAACCATCTGAGTCTACTCTGAGCTTTACTTTTTATCCCATGGGACACTCTGAGTATTATTCTGCCTTGCTTTCTCCCTAATTCCATACCTTAAATTGGCCCTCAACAAATCTCTCACAAGTTTGGAAAACAATTCTTAGAATTTAACTGCTGTGTACATATATAAGAAAGTAAATAGCTCTAAGAGAGATGCAAATCAAAACAACTATATCATCTCACCCCAGTAAGAATAGCAAAATTTAACAGAACAGCAAACAACAAATGGTGGCTAGGTTGTGGAGAAATTATAACCCTTATTCACTGTTGGTGTGAGTGTAAAAGGTTCAACCACTATGGAAGGCTGTATGTTGCTTTCTCAAAAAGTTGCAAATAGAAATATCATTTGATCCAGCAATTGCATTACTGAGAATATACCCTAAAGACCCCAGAACTGCCACTCAAGCAGATATATGCTCACTCATGTTTCTTGCGCTTTGTTCACAATAGCATAGAGCTGTAAACAACCCAAGGGCCCATCAACAAATGAATGGAGAAGCTGTGATATATTCACACAATGGAATACTATGCTGCATTGTAAAACAAGGAACTCATGAAATATTATTCAAAATGGATGACCCTGGAGGACATTATGCTGAGTGAAGTATCTCAGTCACAAAAGTACAAATACTGCATAATGCCACTGTTATAAAGTGGGACTGACATCAGAGTTGGGGAAAAAATAAGAGGGGATAAATAATGTATACTGCATTAAAACAGATTAGGGAGAAAACTATTTAAGAAGAATATATGACTAGGTATTATTGTTATGACAAGAGTCCAGAATGAAAGCTGCATAGTGAAGAGGACTGGGGGGGAGTTGGGAGTGAATTGTATAGCAATGAATTTTTTTTAATTTTTTTTCACTTTACAAAGAAAAAATTGAACTAGGGGGAAGGGGTGGGCAGGGAGGAAAGTGTGCAACAATGAATGAATGGAAATCCAAAGTCTCTGTAAACTTTCATTAAAATAAAAAAAATTAATTTCTGGGGGGGTGGAAATGAAAGCAAATGGCTACCTATCCAAATGTCCTGTTGGCATCTTTCCGGTAAACCACCTAAAATGTAGGCTAAAAGCTCACTCATATCCTCTGTATTTGTCAACTCTAAGCCTGCCTGTCTTTGGACTCCTAAACTCCACTGGAACTACGAAATCCCGTTGCTGAGTTCTATGTTGTGACTTCTTATCATTCTGTTGTTGTTACTTTGTACCACTGAGTCAGAATTAACTCATAGCTGACCTTTCAGTAAGTTTTCAGAAGCAGCAAATCACACAGAAGGAGAATACCCATCTTTCTCCCAAGGAGCAGCTACTAGATTTAAACCATGAGGCTTTGGGTTGAAAGTGCAAAACTCCTTACCAGTAACTTTAACATTGTTGTTGTTATGTGCCGTTGAGTCATTTGTGACTCATAGAGACCCTATGTACAACAGCCCTAAACCCTGCTCTATCCTGTGCCAATCGCACTGCCTCTGACACACCCATCCCAATTACTCCAGTCGCTGACTCAATCTCATAGAGGGTCTTCCCCTCCTGCGCCGTTCCCTCCACCCTCCCAAGCATGATGTCCCTCTCCAAGGACCTGTCCCTCCTTGCAACATGCCCAAAGTATGTCAGACGAAGCCCCAGAATCCTTGCCTCCAAGGAGT
>NW_006399799.1:14796049-14807124 GCF_000299155.1 Elephantulus edwardii
AAACACAAGGAAGAATTCAAGATACTAAAGAGCTGAACAGAAGATTCCAAAAGGCTGCTCGGAATGACAAAGCAAAATATTACAATGAAATGTGCGAGGAGCTAGAGTCAGAAAATCAAAAGGGCCGAACTCGTTCAGCATTTCTTAAGCTCAAGGAACTGAAGAACTTTAACGTAACTTTACCTAATTTTCACTTTCTTTTCACTGCTCTTTTAAAGGTAAGCAGTTCAAAACAACTAGCCCCATTACAGAAGAGAAATTAGTCTCCTGCCATAAAGATTTATTGCTTTGGAAACCAAATAGAGGATCACCATGAGACAGCAGAGATTGGGTTTGGTCTTTCAGTTTAGAAGATTACAGTGAGTCTGATTCAAGCCATAACCTTTTCATTTGCTTTCTATGCATCAGTCAGACAATGCATAAGGATAAAAGAAAAATCAGTGTCTTAGAATTGTGATGTTGGAGAAGAGTAAGGAAAATCCCATTGTCAAAAGAACAAGCAAGTCTGTGTTAGAGGGAATACAGCCAGGGTGGTCCTTAGAGGCAAGGATGGTGAAACTTTGTCTCACCTACTTTGGGAATATTATCAGGAGGGGTCAGTCCTTGGAAAAGGACATCCTGCTGGGAAAGGTGGAGAGTCAGTGAAAAACAGGAAAACCTCAAAAAGATGGACTGGCACATCAGAGATGGGGAGGAAAGGCAGGAGAGGGCAAGGTTCAGATCTACTGTTCACAGGTCGCTGTGAGGGGTAGTTGACTAGATAGCACTTAACAATGACATCCCACAACATCCCCCATTGTTTTCAGAATTAGCATGGATTATTTTTCCCCCATTAAATCTTTTTACTTCATGTGGATTCTAGGAAGGCTGAGGAAGCAAGTGAATGTACTCTCTTATCTTGAACCAGAATCTTTAATACATTTCAATTAACACAAATCAATTACCCCTCCTTTTTAATAATGAAAAGGGTTTAGAGTATCTGAGAAGTTTCTGAAATTGTATACTAAATTGGATGCCTATTTGTATATGTACATTTTTCCAGGGAAAGCCATCATAATTTTCATCAAATTCTCAAGTACTGTGTAACCAAAAACTGGTTAGAAAATCAGAGGAAAAACTAATTTAGCAGGTTAAGTGTCACTGGTACAAATGAAAGCCATGAAATAAAAGCAGATGATAATGTTGCACTGACATGAAAATCAATGTGCCTATTCAAATTTTTTAAATCTAGACTCAAGTGTATAAAGTTAAATCCATTTTTCTTAATAACTAAAATTAATTTATGTCTTGACTTCTAGTCTCTCTAAAGCCTAGATTTTAATCTTAGTTATTTCCAGGGAAACTCAGGCACTTCTGGGCAAAAGTAATGACTTCAGCTTAAATTTGGTCAATTCAAGATATGACAGTACCATCACTCTTCTTTCCAGGGTTCTAGCAAACAGTTCAGGTACTCGATGACATAGGGTCTGAATCATGGCCTCCACCATTATATTGCCCTGGTCTTCACCATCATACTGCCTTCTTCCTACATGTTCTGGATACTAACGTGCACCTGATACAGGCCATGGTCTTTGCAATCACTTGCTATGTGTCAGAGAGCTAGACAAGGACTAGTGACGATAGAAGAAGAATTGATGCCTTTGAGCTGTGGGTATTTGAGAAGCATATTGAATATATCATGAGCTACGAAGAGAACAAACAGGTTTGTCCTGGAGAGAGTTAAATCAGGCTGCTCCTTGGAGGCAAGGATTCTGAGGTGTCGTCTGACATACTTTGGACATGTTGCAAGGAGGGACCAGTCCTTCGAGAGGGACATCATGCTCGGGAGGGTGGAGGAAGACCCTCGATGAGATGGATTGATTCAGTGACTGGGGTAATGTGGGTAGGTATGTCAGAGACAATAAGGTTGGCACAGGATAGAGCAGGGTTTAGTGCTGTTGTACATAGAACTGCTATGAGTTGCAGGCGACTTGATGGCACATAACAAGAACAGCAACAACATCCTCATCCCTACCACATCTTTCATTAATGTCCTTTTGTTGACCTCCCAGCAACAGGTCCAGAGACTCTTCTGGAATCATTCATTATCTTGCTCTTGTTCTCTCTCTCTCAAAACCTCTGCTACTTCAAAATTACCTTCAAGGCCAGGCATTTTGCACATTCTCCTATGTTCATTTTGGCACGCCACCCTCCTCCTTTGTACTTTTTGCCAGGGGTTGTACCATACTGACATGATGGACATCTCTACAGGATTTCATTCTAGAAAACAACAGGAATGAGAAGTGAGGTACATATGCCCCTACTCTTGGATTCTCTTCACTCTTCAGCTCACTGCAAAGAGATAGAACACTTGATCTCTTTACATGAGTTCATCTGAATATAAGCAGTAACACATCCTTTATTCTTCCTTATCCCTAGCTACTACATTTAGCTACTTTATAGAACAAGTACTTCTGCTCTTACTCTACAAGACTTTTTTTTTCATTTTAAGGTGCATATTTCTTACAAGTATATAACTTTAAAACTGGGATAAACTTTGCAACTAATAGCACCTTAAATTTGATCAAATAATGGTATTTTCTATGTGCTATTTATACCGTAGGTCCCTATCTTGATCCCTTCAAAGATTTGCTTTTGATATTCAAAGTCTTACACACTAAAAGTCTTACTTATCAGATGAAGGAAATGGGAAAAATTCAGTGTGAAAAACAATGTACACGAACTTTGTTAAATAAACCAGTATAAATTTTTTTTAAAAGTTAAAAAATCTTACTTCTCTCTTCTATGAATTTAAAGGTGAAGATACTTACTGCTTTTTCACATTATTGGAATCTGAGTGAAATTTTACAAAGTAAATAGATTTTCCATTTATACACATTTTATTATGATGATTAAAATAGCCACAAGGCAATCTCACTCTCTTCTTCCTTCTTACAATTCTCATTTCAATCAATCCTTCTATGCTACTCCTTCTAAGCTGAAATTTTTGGTAAATGCTGCCTTTTGCTTATATGTGGCTGACAATTCTAAGAGCTGAGGGCATTTCTGGTGTTACTGTTGTTTAGCTGAAAGTTGTGCCACACAGATGAGTTTTGTTGTAGGCTAAAAAGGTAACTAAGGACCACAGTCTTGAGAGTTCGTCAGCCTTTATCACACAAGTCAGTCAGCAAATACTTATGATTTTGAATTTTTTTCCACATTTTCACCCACTTTCTCCAGGATAACTCTTCTACTGTGATATCTTTTAGAGTGGTCAGCAGTGCTAGCCAGGCACCATCTAGTTCTTCCATTCTCAGGGTCATGAAGGTTCAAGTTCCCATGGTTTATTAGTCTTTTGGGGGTTGGGTGTGTTTTTTTTAATATACTTGTTTATTTACAAAATTCTAATTGTTTTTCACACGAGTTCCTTCCCATTTCCCTCACTCCCCCCATCAATTTGTACGAGCCCAAGATTAATTCTCCCTCGTCCCCCGCACACCTCAGTCCTCTGCTTTCACCCCCCCAGCCCCCCCACCCCTCACCCCCACTTTTAATCCTCATACTCATTCTACAGTAATGGTTTTATACAGTTCTTGCCCTTATGGGACTGAATTAGTTCACTCAGCATAATGCTCTCCAATCCCTCCCAAGTTAGGTAATGATTTACAAAATTATTGCTCCCGCATGCTGCGTATATTCCATTGTGTGAATGTAGCATAATTTCTCAATCCATTTGATTGTTTTGGCGTTTCCTCAAAAAGCTGAAAATGGAAATTCCATATGACCCAGCTATTCCACTACTTGGAATATATCCCGAGAAAATGAGAACTGAGGCACAAATGGAGAATATCAATGTTTATAGAAGTGTTATTTTTTTTAGGGGAGGGGAGTGTTTGCTCTTCTTGTCCCGACAGGCGGGGATGGCCAGATATGGGCTGATGCTCCAGCGCCATCCATTTTCAGGATAGTTGATTTGGCGGGCGAGTTGTTCCACACTCCTTGGAGGACTCCAGCTTCCATGATCACCGTCCCACTTCATTAGTCTTTTGAATTAACTGTTTCTGTACATACTTGCTTGTCTGATAGATATTGTTCTAAAACTAAGCATCCAAATTATGACAGACTAGGAAGAAAGATTGGCCATCCACTTCCAAAATATAACAGGCCTTCAAAAACCCTATGTACAGCAGAGCACACCTAGAGTAGACTAACAGCTATGACAACTGAGGGAGACCAGCTCAGGAAAGAACAGGGTTCAGCGCTGCTGTACACAGGATCACTATGGATTACAGGCAATTCAACTGCACATAACAACAACAACAACAATATATACTTGCTTTCCCCCCGTCATCTTTGTTCCAGGCATTGAGAGAACAAGAGTTGCCTCTTAGATGGTCACCTAAAAGCTTTTAAGATTCCAGTAGCTATTTGCCAAAATAAGAGTAGAGCATGGTTCTTTTGGGAGCAGGTGATGCCAACTAGCTTGACAGCCCCTAAGACTGGTTTTAAGGCCCAAGGACCAGAAACTCACTGTCTCAGTATGTTCAGGTATGATTAAGAAGTTTACATAACTTTGTCCTCTATTTGCTCTGCTACATATATGGTTATAGTTAGAGCATACACCAACAAAAAACAGAAATCATCTACCAAAACAAAGTATGGTCACAAGTACAATACCTTTCACCTACCCATATCTGTTTATCTTGCCTGTCTGCCTATATATTGACTTGTAGATTAATGACTATTGTTGCTGACAGTAGATACTGCAGGATTGTGAATGTAATCTTGCTAACCTTTGTTGACAGTATTTCTTGTGCACCTCTGTCTCTTCCCTTCCTTTAGTGCTAGTACACTGATGGTCAATTTATTGTGTAAAGTATATATACTTAAAATCTCAGCAGGAACTCTGTTTCTTTTTCTTTACATTTCTGCTACAGCAATTCAAATGCCCTCAAGCAGTGAATGAATAACGGAATGAGAAAAGGGGCATAGGGAAAACGTTAAGAGCTAGGGAGAAAAGAAACCTCTATTAATATTTCAAAATTTTGTCTGAGTTCATTAAATCAGGTCAGGGTGCCAAATTCACTTGGTCAAACTCCTAGCAGACTATCACTGCTCAAAAATTCTCCACCTAAATTTCCTTAAGAGCAGAGGAATGGAAACGCACTCCTGGAATTACCGAAAGCAAAATTTAAATTACCCAAAGATATTAACCATGTATGCAGCTTACCAGAAGCTTGAAGATTTAGCATTTACTTAATCTTTAAACACCATGTTAATAGTATGTTAATTTTATGTTGCCCTCAACAGTTTTCCTCAACCTGTATTTACAGTGGCCTTGGTTAGAAAGAAAATTTCAAAATACTGGTACTCCAAAGTTTCAAGTAACACCCAGAAAGATATGCCCAGTTTATGATTATTTCATGCAACCCTGGCATAAGGCCCTGTGTTTGAGAAGCACAGATTTCAGTGAAGGAAACAGGAAATGTCTCAGATAATGAGGTTTTGTTTGCTTTCAGCAGAGAAGGATCTTCATTCTGGCACTGCCAGGAAGCCAATCCTTTCCACCTAAAGAAAAGCATTTCCTGAAGAGCAGATTTCTGTTCATTCCCAGCTGATGGACAGTCTTCCAGGTAAAAGAAAAAAGAGATGTCACAAAGGTAATAATAAACTTACACTTGAGTAAGGATGCTCACATCACAGGGAAAGAAAGGGAACAAGGGTAAACAGGGTGAGAGTTCACAGAGGAGGAGAAAACCAACCACAGCTCAGAGAGAGGAAGTCAGAGGAGGGTGCAATGCAGAAGCAGAAAGGAAAAGGCAGAGAAAGAGAAAGAAGGGAACGAGCTGGCTAGGATTTGTAGCAAAGGTCAACAAAGTGAAATGTGAAATGACGGTGGAATAAGAGAACACTGAGCTATTTGTATGTGCTTGTGAATTCCTCTACCTAACAAATACAAGGAATGCTGGGTCAACCAAAATGATCTGCATCCTGAGCTTCCTAGAACACTTAACAACTGCAACAAAAAAATAGTTGCTGTGGAGTTGATGACAACTCATGGTGACCCCATATGTGCCAGAGGAGAGTTTTCAATGCAGCGACCTTTCAGAAGTATATTGCCTGGTCTTTCTTTCAAGATGCCTTCTTTTTGAAATATTTTAAAATTAGTTTGCACACTATCACTCATACGCATTGTGTTTTATGTAATCATTCATATATATTGACTTTTATATAATTAATTACTATTGATATAAGCTTATTAATCGTGCTACGATTATTTCTCAAGCTGAGAGAATTGGAAAAACAACATTAAGCCTTGAGTTGCAATACTGAAATATGACATGGGTAATATGTTGAATTAACCAGAAAGCACCAAAGAAGATGGAGGGAATACACAGAGTCGCTGTACCAAAAAGAACAGACACTGAAAAATTTCAGGAAGTACTTTATGAGCAGTAGCCAATGAAATGAAGGAGGAAACTGAAGCTGCACTGAAAGCATTGGCAAAAAATAAGGCCCCAGGAATCTATGAGATACCAATTCGTTTGTTTCAACTAATAAATGCAGTCCTCGATGTGTTTTACCAGTCTATCCCAGGAAATTTGGAGGACAGTTGTCTGGCCAATGGATTGGAAGAGGTCTGTATTTGTTCCCATTTCCATGAAAGGTGATTCAACAGAATGTGGAAACTATTGAACAATAACATCAGTCATCACATGCAAGAAAAATACTGCTGAAGATCATTCCAAAATGGCTAGAATAATACACTGATAGGGAACTGCCAGATGTTCAAGCAGGATTTAGAAGAGCCTGTGGCACCAGGGATATCATTGCTGATGTCAGATGAATCCTGGCTATAAGTAAAGAATACCAGAAGAATATCTATTTCTGCTTTATTAATCATGCAAAGGCATTTAACTGTGTAGATAATAAAAAAACTGTGGCTAATATTGAGAAGAATGAGAATTCCAGAACACTTAATTGTGCTCATGCAAAACCTATACCTGGACCAAGAGGCTGTTGTGTGAACAGAGTATGAGAACACTACATGGTTTTAAAATTAAGAAAAGTGTGTCAGGGTTGTATTCTCTCTCCCTACCTATTCAACCTGCATGCTAAGCAAGTTATTCGAGAAGCTCGACTCTAAGACGAGGAAAGGGCACCAAGACTGTAGGAAGACTCATCAATAACCTGTTAACACATGTTAATACAGATGATACAACCTTGCTTGCTGAAAGTGAGGAGGATTTGAAACACTATTTGCAGAAGATCAAAGAATACAGTCTTCAATATGAAGAGCATCTCAGCAAGAAGAAAACAAAAATTCTTACCACTGGACCAACAGGCCAGATTATGATAGATGGAGAAAAGATTGAAAGTGTCAACAGCTTCATCCACAATCAATACCCCTGGGATCTGCAATCAGGAAATCAGGAGACATAATGCACTGGGAACGTCTACAGTCAAGGATCTCTCCAAATTATTGAGAAGCAATGATGTCAGTTTGAGGCCTTAGATTCATCTGATTCAGCCCATGGTCTTTCCAATCACTTACTATGCATCTGAGAGTTGGACAAAGAAGGATTGATGCCTTTGTTGTTTTTTTATAAAAAAATAAATTTTTATTTTAATTGTGGTTTTAATGAACACTTAGAGAGAAATCAGATTTTCATTCATTCATTGTTGCACATTTTATCCCTTCATCCTCCCTTCCCCCAGTTCACTTTTTTAAAAAATATTCATTCAGTGTTACACACTTACCCTCTCGCTAGTCTTCTTTGCAATGATATCTCTCTTATTCTGGGCTGTTGTCATACATATTATGCCTAAGAATTTGAATTGTGGTATTGGAGAAGAGGACTAAACATCACATGGACTTCTAAAAGAACAAACAAATATGTCTTGGGGAAAGTGCAACCAGAGTGCTCCTTGGAGGCAAAGATGATAAAGCTGCTTCCTACAAACTTTAGGCATGTTGCCATAAGAGGCTATTCCTTGGAAAGGGACATGCTGCTTGGAAAAGTGGAGGGTCAGCGAAGGAGAGGAAGACCCTCAACCAGGCAGACTGACATCGTGACTGCCCAAATGGGCTCTAGTGTATCGTGAAGTGTGAGGCTGGCACAGGACGTGACAGGGTTCAGATCTGTTGTTCATAGGGTCGTTATGGGTAGTTATCAATTTGACAGCATCCCACAACATGCTTATTATTACTCCTTCTCTTCAAGTCTGCACCCTTGCCACCTTACACTTCTCCTTTTGAACATTTATACATATCTTGCTCAATTATCCTCCTATTTTCACAGCAGTATTTGTCCTTATATGACCAAGTTACTTCACTCAGAGTAATCCTCTAGATCTCTCTCAAGTTATACGGTATTTTATGAAGCTGTTGTTCCTTAGCGCTATACTGCATAGTGAATATACCACAATTTCTCAATTCACTCATTTTGATGGACATTTAGGCTGTTTCTATTTTCTTGATATTGTGAATAATGCTGATATGAGCATAGGTGTACATGTGTCCATTCGGGTCTCAGTTCTGATTTGCTTGGGAAATACTCCTCATAATGGAATAGCTGCATCATATGGGATTTCTATGTTCAACTTTTTGAGGAAATGCCAGTCTGTCTTCCAGAGTGGCTGTACCATTTTACAACCCCACCAGCAGTATATAAGAGTTCCATTCTATCCATATCCTCTCTAACATTTCAGACAAGGGTCTTACAACTAAAGTTTATAGATTGCTACAAAGCCCCACAAGAAAAAAAAAAACCAAACCAACATCCTTTAACTAAATCACAAAATGGGCAAAAGATATTAAAAGACTCTTCACAAAAGAGAACATTCAGATGACTAACAGACATATAAAGAAATATTTAAAATCACCAATGATCAAAGATGCAAATCAAAACAAAAATGAGATACCATCTCACTCCAGCAGCAGTAGCAAGTTATACAACACAATAAATGTTCCAGATGCCTTCTTGATTCTAACAGCATGGATTTCAAGGGCCAATATCTTAGCAAACTAATTGCCAAGTACTTAACTCCATTTGCACCACCCAAGGATTCTTAGAAAACACCTAGTACTCAACCAACATCTTCCTATATGGTATGTCCAGTGAAGCGAGTCTGTTCTCTCATATCCTTGTTCAGATTTAGCATCAACTTCAGTCAAGATCCCAGGCACTGGCAAAGCTGAAGTTGCCAAGTGCTTTCCAAAAATTAACTCTATATTTTATGAATCAATTCTAAATGTAGGTACGATATGTTATTTCACCAAACCTTGAATTAATACAAATCAATAGCAAGCTTTTTCCCCCCTCAGTTTAATGTTTTAAAATGGCTGTTTACTGGTTTTCTACCTGCACTTCCTGGATAATCTGGTATTTCTTTTCAATAAATTCTAGACAAGTATCATATCTAAACAGTCCCTGTCCTATGGCTTTCATCTTTCCTATTTTGTTCATATAAAGAAATACTGCAAACATATCTGTGTCTGTCAGGCCTTCACTTGCTCTGGAGTTTGCCTCTAAAGACCCACACTGCTGGAGGCAAGCAGTCCCACAAGGCAGCAAAGCAAGGGAGAAAGTGAGACAGCTTCTGAGGACCACACTTAAGGGAATCTCTTAGCAATCACATCAAAACCCAACCAGCCACATCACTAAAACAAAAAGAAGGGGAAAATATTACCCTCTTCCACTTGTAAGGAGATTGCTTTTCAGTTTTCAAACCCAAGTATTTAATGCATGCAAATTTATTTCTCTCTAATAATCTAATTTATATTTAAATCCCATGTTTGGCAGAGACTTAATCCCAACAACTCAAGGCTCTAGTTCCCTAAAGTGTAAATTCCAGGCCTTTGTTCACTGTGAGGAATCCCAGGGTGGTGGTGGTGTTGTCACATGCCATTGTCACATGCCTGAGGCTCATAGAGAACCTATGTTCATTACCTCTGATAGCTGCCCTATAAATGTTTGGTCTTTAGGTTGGAGATTCAAGTTCTCCCTCATTCTGACTCCTGGCAACTGAACAGGTGTCAAAGCAGAACTGGACTGCAGAGGGTTTCTGATGACTGACTGGTTTTTCAGAAGTAGATTGCCTGGATTTTCTTCTGAGACACCTCTGGCTGGGCCCCAACCTCTAACTTCACTTAACAGCTGAACACATTAACCATTTCTATTACCCAGGGATTCCAAACTGAGTACGTTAAAAGCAAATTAATTCTCTCATAATTCTTGAAGCTCTCAGTCTCAATTCAGGTTACAGGCTTTCTGATGGCTCTTGATTAAGATGCCTCATTGTCTCTTCCAGAATCCAGGCACATCTTGTTTTTTGGCAGTGTAATTCTGTGGGCCTTATGGGTAGGGAGTTGTGCTACTAACCCATAGGTAGGCAGTTTGAACCCATCAACAGCTCCTCAGGAGAAAGATGTACAATTTCCTCCTGTACGATTTGTTGTTGGTTTATTGTGCTGACGAGTTGACTACAACTCATAGGGACTCTATGCACAATAGCTCTGAACAACCGTGCTCCATCCTGAGCCAATCTTACTATCTCTGACACACCTATCCTCATTACCCCAGTTACTGTGTCAATTCATCTCATCCAGGGTCTTCCTCTCCTGTGTTGTCCCTTCATCCTTCCTAGCATGATGCCCTTCTCCAAGGACTGGTCTCTCCTGGCAATACACCCAAAATATGTAAGAAAGAGCCTCAAAATCTTTGCCTCCAAGGACCAGTTTGGTTTCACCCTCTCCAAGACATATCTGTTAGTACTCTTGACAGTCCATCGTATGCTCAGTACTTTTCTCCAGCAACACAACTCAAAGGCATTAATTCTTCATCTGTCATCTTTAGTCATTGTCCAGCTCTCTGATGCATAGCAAGTAACTGCAAAGACCGTGGCTTGGATCAGGCACACATTAGTCTCTAGACTGATATCACTGTTCTTCAGCCCTCTGGAGAGGTCCCTGGAAGCAGATTTTCCTAATGTAATTAGTCTTTTAATCTGACTGTCTGTCAGATACTCCTCTAAATCTGAACATTCAGATTAAGACAGACTAGGAAGAAGGATTGGCCATCCACTTCTGAAAT
>NW_006399799.1:14810229-14824490 GCF_000299155.1 Elephantulus edwardii
TTCTTGACTGCTGGTGCCAAGAATGGAAACTAGCAAGCTGAAACTGTTAACAATCTCACTCTCCTCTCCATTTATTATGGTGCTGTCAATTGGCCCACTTGTGAGAATTTTTGTCTTCTTGATGTTGAGTTTCAATCCATATTGAAGACTATAATCAACCTGCAGCAAGCGCTTCAAGTCCTCCTCAGTTTCAACAAGCAAGGTTGTGTCATCTGCATAATACAGGTTGCTGAAGAGTCTCCAATCCTGATGCCACATTCCTCCTCATAAAGTCCAGCTTCTTGAATGATCTGCTCCACATACAGATTAAAAAGGTATGGAGATGGGACACATCCTTGATGCACTTCTCTCTTGATTTTGAACCAAGCAGTGTTTTCTTACTCTGTTCATCATGACTCCACCTTGGTCCAAGTATAGGTTTCAAGTGAGCTCAGTCAGGTATTCTGAGATTCCCATTAGCCACAATTTGTTGTGATTCACACAGTTGAAAACCTGTATGATATACAAGCCCTGAAAACCTGCTGTAGGGTTAGCTATAAATCAGTTCTGACTCAAAGCTAAGTAACAACAACTCCAGTCAGAAAAAGAGGAAACTCTTCCATGAGATAGACTGCCAGAGTGACTATAGCAATGGGTTGGATCATGACAGAGACAGTGAGGACAGCGTAAGACAGGAAAAGGTTACAGTCTATTGTTCACAGAGTTGCTATGAGTCATAGTAGACTCAATGGCACCTAAGGACAACTCTAATCTGCCTTCTACTTCACATGATCATCTTTCCTCTATGTCTCTTCACTTCTGTGTCTCATCTCCTCTTCTTATAAGAACACCAGTTACATGAGACTAGAACTCATCTTACTAATAAATAACATCTGTTAAGACATTATTTCCAAATAAGGTCATAGCCACAGACACTTGGTGTGGGAGGAAGGGGGGGGGGTCAAGACTTTAGCATAACTTTCTGGGAGACACAATAAACCCAAAACCCAGGGTCACAGGCTTCTTCTGGCCTCTGGTTCTCCAGACGCGGAAGGGGTTTGAAATGTCCTCATCCTTCAGGCTTCAGTTCAGATGCAGAGCACAGCAAGCCTCTTCAGGTGCCACAAATATTTAACACTTCTCCTTACCCCTGATTCTCCCCTCACCAAGAGCACTGCTATAACATGGAGGAAAGGAGGGGGGTTAGCCACTGGGCATTCTTCTGTATCTATTGTTTGTGCCTTACGTCTTTGGTCTTATAAGAATATCTAAAGGTAAACACTGATTTCTTAATTCGGCTATGCCATGTGTCACCCAATGAAATAAACACAGAATGCCTTAACTGCCTAGTCAGAGGGATGATATAAATACGCACACATATATGTTGTTGTTGCTGTTGTTGTTAGGTGTCAATAAGTCAACAATACAGCTCATAGCAATCTTACAAACAATGGTTCTGAACTTTGCCCTATGCTGTGCCATCCTCATTATCTCTTATATAGTAGAGCCCATTGTAACAGTCACTGTGGCAATGCAGCTTGTTGAAGGTCTTCCTCTTTTGATGACCCTCCACCTTTCTAAGCATAATGTCCCTTTCCAAGGACTACCTCCTCCTAAACAAAAAGCCAGAAGTATGTGAGACAAAATTTCATCATCGCTGCCTTTAAGGAAACCCTAGTTGCATTTTTCCCATGACATATTTATTTGTTCTTTTGGCAGCTCGTGAGATAGTCAGTATCTTCCTCAACACCACAACTCAAAAGTATTGATTCTTCTGTCGTCCTTATTCACTGTTCAACTTCCAGATGCATGGCAAATAAATAAAAAGACTATAGCTCGAATCAGGTGTACTTTAGTCTTTAAACTGCCAAAATTGCTTCTGAGCGCTTTGAGAGGTCCCTAACAGCAGATTTTCCCAATGCAGCACGTCTTTTGATTTCTAGATTGCTGTTCCCAAAGGTATTGACTGTGAATCCAAGCAAGATGAAAATATTGACTTCATTCTTTTCTCCATTTATCATTAAGTTGACTATTGGCCCAGTGCTGAGAATTTTTGCTTTCTGTCGCAAACGACTCGATGGCATATAACAACAACAACAACAATATTGAGATATAATCCATATTGAAGTCTGCAGTCTTTGATCTTCTGCAGCTAGTGGTCCAAGCCCTCCTTTTAAGCAAGCAAAATTGTGTCATCTGCATAACACAGATTATTGATGCGTTTTCCTCCAATCCTGATGCCACATTCTTCTACATAAAGTCTAGCTTCTCAAATTAATTCAGTCAGCATACAGATTCAGATGGTATGGATAACAGACATAGCCCTGAAGCATACTTCTCTCTATTTTAAACCATGCACTGTTTCCTTGCTCTGTTTGGACCACAGCCATTTGGTATAGGTATAGGTTTTGAATGAGCACAATTACATGTTCTGGGATTCCCATTCTTTTTCACATTTGTCATAATTTATTGAATCCACAGCCCCTACCAACAGGAAAAAAGCAGGAAAAGTATTTTCGTTTGTATTCTATCTGTGACAGGACGATATTTCTTTAGAGAAAGCAAGTGGTATGACTGGACTTATGTGTGTAGAATAAAATATAAACACATTAAAAAAATATTAAATGCTATTGAGTTGGCTGATTCATAGCAACCATATATCCAACAGAATGAAACACTGCCACTCCAGAGCTATCCTTACCACTCTGTTTAAGCCTACTTGTGCAGCCACTGTGTCAGTCTCTCATTGAAGGTCTTCTTTTTTCATTGACTTTACTAAGTGTAAGAGCATTCTCCAACAACTAGAGATACAAATCAAAACCACAATGAGATACCATCTCATTCCAATAGCAGTGGCAAAGTTTAGCAGGACAGCAAGTAATAAATGTTGAAGAGGATGTGGCGAGATTTGTTGTTGTTGTTATGTGCCGTCGAGTCGTTTCCGACTCATAGCTAGATAGAACCTCTTATTATACCTGGTCCAGGTATAGGTTCCACATGAGCACAATTAAGTCAGCCACGATTTCTTTCACAGATGCAATTAATCCGATCCTAGATGCTAGGGTCAACAACCAAAAAAAAAAATCACACAGGAGATTGCCCATCTTCTTTCTCAGAGCAGCTGGTAGGTTCAAACCATGTACCTTTGTGTTGACAGCACAATTTCTTACCACTAAGCCACCAGAGATCACCTCCAAATGGCTGAGTGTTGACAAATTCTTCGTTCAATAACTGAATCCTTCCTATCTTCTTTTGATTATTCTTGCATCATTCATTTTATTGCCAGAGAATCCTTCAATAATGTAACTCAAGGCTTGATTTTTCTTCAACTCTTCCACTTGGAAAATGTCAAGCATGTTCTTCCTTTCCACATTTCATTATAATACCTTCACTTTGTCTTCTCAAATTGTTCTTTGTTATCTTCTGTTCTGCATTTTTATTTCATAATTTCTCACATTCGTTTTAACTACTTTATTTTCAAAAGCAAGTTTCTGAGTCTCTTCTGACATCCATTTGATCTTTTCTTTCTTTTCTGCCTCTGTCATGTCCTTTTGTTTTCCTCATTTATAACGTCCTTGAAGTCATCCCACAACTACCTAGTCATTAATATTCAATGAATCCAATATGTTCTCTAAATTGAGCTGTGATATATTCAAGGTCATACTCTGCTTCTCTTAAACTAGTATTGATTTTCTTCATCATCACCTTGAAGTTACACAAGAGCAACTGATGTTCTGTTCTCCAGTCAGCCCCTGGCAGTGAACTAATGGATAATTTTTACCTTTTCCATTGTCTTTTTCACATATACAACAATTTGATGCCTGTATATTCCATCTGGTGAGTTCCATGTGTATTCTAAAAAACTCTTAGTTTTTTATGGAATTTTCATACTTCAAAATGTTTCAAAACATATTTGCCATGAATAAGTAGTAGATCATATAAAAAATTCTATCATGTAATCGTCAGCATTGTTTTTATCACCAAGGCTCTGTTTTGCAAATACCAATCCTACTTTGTTTCCATCTTTTACATTCCAATCACCAGTAATTATCAACGAATCCTGACTTCATGCTTGATCAATTTAAAACTTTAATTAAAATCTTCAAATTCTTTGTCTTTGCATAATTAATTGGTGCATATATTTGAATAACAGTCTACAAAGTGGTGTTCTTGGTAGACATATGAATATTATCCTATCACTGATAGCACTGTATGTCAAATATGTTGTTGTTGCTTAATGCTGTCAAGTCTTGGAATATTATTTATAACATCATCTAAGAGGATCACATAAGCATCCAATTTAAAATGGCCAATATCAGTCAATTTCAGCTCAACACTGTCTAAAGAATCCTATCTTTAAGTGTTACACTTATTTTTTTCACCAGTCTCAATTTTTCTAAATTCAAGCTTTGTGCATTCCACAGTCTGATTACTAATGTATGTTTGCAGCTGTTTCTCCTCATTTTCTTTTTTTTTTCTCCTCATTTTCAATCAAAGAAATCAAGGGTGTTTCAATAAGACAATAAAGAGAATATATAAACTTCAAATGTGATGAGAACAGTGAAGGAAAAGAGAAGTGGTTATATCCAGGCTATGTTTTGTAGACTGAATCAACAGAACCTGCTGATGACCTAAATATAGGAGTTATAAGAAATAAAAAGATCGCTGTAGATGTTCATTGAAATGAAAAATAAACAAACTAAATTTAAAAAAAAGAAATAAAAAGATCAAGGGAAACACATAGGGTTTTTTTGTTGTGTTTTTCCCCCCTCTTGAACAGATGGATGAACAGTATCATCCTTTTCTGAATATGAGAATAATAGGAAAGAACCAAGTTTGGGAAAGGGGAGGTGGGGAACAAGGAATTGGGAATCAAGATTTGTTGATATGCTTTACCATTCATGTAGAGAACCTGGGTGGAGAATTGAAATTTTTTTTTATCTGATTCTTTGGAAAATAACAAATACTTAAGATAAAAATTTAGAAATTATGTACAAATAGATACTAAGTATATTGGATAAGGTTATACAGGAATAAGAGATCCAAAGCCTGAGTCTTGTGACATTCCAAAGTGTCCAAAGAAAATTCCCATATTACCACAGATCTATTTGGGAATTCTCTATTTTCTTAATAATTCTGTCTACTTTGTAACATGTTTGAGTCTCTCATTTCCAATTACAGACAATCTAACTCAAACTGGCTTAAGCAATGGCAGAAAGATGAGGTGACTTAAATGACATCAACTAGTTGTGGTTAGTACCATCCCCCCACTTTGCTCTCCTCCACGATGGCTTCATCCCTGGTTCCATGCAATAACAAGATGACTGGAGTCCAGTGAACTAGAAAATGTGAATGCTGCTTAATAGGAAAATCTGCATATGATTCCTCAACCAATATAAAATTGGTTTAATTCATTTACCTATGGACCCATTTTCATAATTGTTGATATTGTTAAGTGCTGTCAAGTCAACTATAACTCAAAGCAACTCTGCGAAAAATAGCTCTGAACCTTGCCTTATCCTGAGTCCACCTAACCATCTCCAACACTCTTGACCCCATTGAAACAGTTACATCCAGGATTTTCCTTTCTTGTCTGACCTTCTACCTTTCCAAGAATGATGTTCTTCTCCAAAAACTGGCCCCTCCTGACAACATGCCCAAAAATATGAGAGATGGAGTTTCAAAATCCTTGCTTTCAAGGAGCAACCTGATTTCATCCAGAGCTATTTCTATCTTGGAAGTCCATGGTGTGTTCAATATTCTTCAGCATCACAGTTCAAAGGCATCATTTCTTCTTTGGTCATGTTTAGTTACTGTCCAGTTGTCAGATGTATAGCTAGAAAATGAGAAGACCATGGCCTCGATGAAGCATACTAAGAGACTAAGGTCTCTAGACTGACATCGTTGCTCTTTAGCACTCTGGAGAGATCTTTGACAGCAGATATTTCCAAGGCAACTATTTTTTATATTTTCTGACTGCTGATGCTTGAGATGACTATTGACATGGATCCAAGCAAGACAAAATTGTTAACTTCAATCTTCTCTCCACCTAACAGAATGTTTCCTATTGATCTGATAGTGAGGATCTTTGTTTTCTTGATGTTGTGATGCAATCCATTTTGAAGGATGTAATCTTTGTTCTTCCGAAGCAAGTGTTTCAAGTCCTTCTCAATTTCAGTAAGCAAAACTGTGTCATCTGCATAACACTGCTTGTTGATGAGTCTTCCTCCAATCCTGATGCCACATCCTTGTTCATAAAGTCCAGTCTCTCAAATGATCTGTTCAGCATATAGATTGGAAAAAGTATGGAGAAATGACACGTCCCTAACACATTCCATTCTTGATTTTGAACCATGCAGTTGTTCCCTTGCTCTGTTTAGACAACAGTTTCTAGGTATAGGTTTCAACGAGCACAATCAAGTATTCCGGAATTCCCGTTTTTCTCTCAATGTTAGCCACAATTTGTTGGGATCCAAACAGTCAAAGGCTTTTGCACAGTTAATAAAACACAAATAGACATCCTTCTAGTACTCTCTGCTTTCAGCCAATATCCATCTGATATCAGTAATTATATCCCCACTGCCACAAGCGCTTCTAAACTCGTATTTTTAGCAGTTCTCTCTTCTAGTTGGTTTTTTGGTTTGTTCTGGGTGGTTGTGGTTTTTTTCATTTTTTTTATAATCATCAGCAAGATTTTGCTTGCATATGATATTATTCAATAATTTCCACATTCTGTTGGATCACTTGTTTTGAGACTGGGACTAAATATGGATCTCTTCCAGTCAGTGAGCTGTCCTCCAGATTTCTTGGCACAACTGGTGAGCACATCCAGGGCTGCCTGCAACTGTCTGTTGAAATATGTGAATTCCATCAATTCCTGGGGCCTTATTTTTTGCCAATTCTTTCAGCATAGCTTGAGCTTCTTCCTTTATTACCACTGATTCTTGATCATATGCTATTTATTGAAAGGGTTCTGTGTCGATCAATTGATTTTGGTACAATAACTCCACGTATTCTGTCCATCTTCTTTTTTTTCTGTCATCTTCCTGGATCATTCAGGAGTGTACCTGTCCACATAGAGTCTTTGAGTATTGCAACTCAAAGGCTGGATTTGTTCTTCAGTTCCTTCAGCTTGAGAAATACCAAGTGAACTCTTCCCTTTTGCTTTTCTGACTCCAGCTCTCTGCATATTTTGTTATCATACTTTGCTCTGTCTTCACAAGTTGCCCTTTGAAATCATCTGTTTAACTCTATAACTTCACTATTTCTTCCCTTTGATTTGGCATTTCAGCATTCTAGTGGAATATAGAGTCTTCCAACATCCATTTTGTTCTTTTCTTTCTCTTCTTTGTAATGACCTTTTGCTTTCTTCATCTGGTTTGCACTCATTAGCTTTCATTTCTTCTGTTACTTTAAAGTTGCTGTTTTTCCAATGCTAGAAAAGGGCATCATAGTTAGTAAAATCGTCAGTGAAAAGGAGGGAAACCCTCAATGAGACAATCTTGATATAAGAGCAAATATCAATGGACTCAAAAATACAGATAATCTTGAAGATGGAACAGAATTAGGCTTTATTTCATTCTTTTATATATAAAAGCCTCAATGACAATTAACAAGGATATTTTTATGATCTTACGGCTATTATATCATATTTATTCCTAAATAATCTTTAATTTTAATCCTATATTCTGATTATATTTCCCTATATTCTAATTATATTCTCCTATTCTCTACATTGTGCTTAAATTCTTTTCCTCCCTTGCTTACAGAGCATGCTTCATGGTCAATCCTTCCTTGAAATACTTCTTTCCAGCTTTCTTTTCTACCAATAGATTTATCCTCCTTTAACAGAGATCAAATCTTTCTTTCTCTGTGATATTTTTCCTAATTAACCCACTTAGAAATTATATTACTGCCTCTCTACAATCTTTTATGGTATAAAAAGCCTTTTTTAAAACATTTGGTTTTGTCAAGTATCTTTTCATATTTTTAGATCATTGAATTTTTAACAAAAAGGCCTGAGGTTAGTCTTCTCACATTTTTATCATTTTCATTTCTAAAAAGGGGTTAGATTTTTCATGTATATCTTATTGCGAGGCCACCTTTGTTTCACATTTTCTTCTCAACAACCTGTCCAATCCTAAATAAATAGCTTTTTCACTTTAACTAAATGACTAATTTATCACCCTTATTTCTCCCGTCTCTGGTCGCTAAGAAACCATCAGCAGCAAAATAAGGGGCACTGAAGAAACAACATTTGTGGGTTAATATGGATTCTGTTCTATGAATGATTATCTACCATTTAATTTACAGTAAAGGCGCGCTTAGCTTAACCACTTTCAGATGCTACCTGGGATGTTAGTAGTTGAAATCTATCAGCCATAAAGATTTCTCACTGCTGTAAGGTTGGCTACAACTCATAGCAACTCTGTAGGACCAAACTTCCCCACATAGTTTCTGAGGCTGTAAATCTTTACAATCACAGACACTTCCACTTGCTCTGGTGGCTTCTACCAGCTACCCTCTAGTTTAACAATCCAACACTTCACCCACTACACCCAGTTCATACCACAATTGTTGCAAACAAAGAATACAGTTTTTGTCCTTTAGGGTGTAACTTTTACATAAAGAATGTGACTTTTCTGGCACTAAGCTATTTCAGCTAGGCATGCTCACAATTTCTGTACTGCTTCACTTCCTCCCACATGACTTCTACCTGATGTCATCACTCGGTACACACATTTTGAAGTCTATGGCTTAAAGCTCTCTTCTACTTTTGCTGGAAATACAGTTTGCAAGTTTGTCCCTCCCTGGTCTCTATCTTTGTTGCTTTGGAATATTTTCCAGGAAGAGACTAGAAATGCCAACTAGAGCAGCGATACTTATGTTGAGAGTTGTAATTAGTTCAATTCCTCTCTTCTTCTCAAATCCAATACCCAATACATCATCAAATCCTTTTAACTCTATCTTAAAAAATATTTTTATTAACAAAAAAGGCATATTGAGAACTGATCCCCTGCTTTAAATTTCCACATTTATCCTTGTCCAAACACCATCATTCTTTACCACCAGTAGGTAATTAAGAGGGCACGCCAGTAGCCCAATGGGTAAGAAGCTATGTGTTGTCAACCCAACAGCAGGCAAGTCAATTCTACCAGCTGCTCTGCAGGAGGTTGGCAGTCTCCTCCAATGCAATTTATATTGCATGGTAAACCTGCTGAAAAGTGAGCTATGAGTTGGTTCTGATTCAGGAGCAAAGAAAGATTATTAAGAAGGTGCTCTGGTAGCATAGGATATAAAGTGTTCCACTGCTTACCAAAGATCAGCGTTTAAGTTTACTAACTGCTCTGTTGGAGAAAGACGAGTAATCCCTTCATATAAAGATTTACAGCCTTTAGAACCCAATGGACGGTAACTATGAGTTGGAATAGACTCAGTGGTAGTGGATAAATAATTAAGACAGAAGTTGGTACCAAGAATAGGGTCCTGCTCAAACAGATACCTAAAATGTGGAAGCAGTTTTAAAATTTCATAATAGCTAGAGGCTGGAAGAGTTTTAAGGTGCCTCACAGTAAGAAGCCCTAGTGGTGTTACATGTTAGCCTGCTAGTGAGTGGTTCAAATCTACCAGCCACTCAAGTGAAAAGACAGGCAGTCTCCTCCTGCAAAGATTTACAGGCCCAGAAACCTGATGAAGTTTTCTATGAAGTGGAATCATATAAATGGTAGTGGATTGGATTTGGCTTAACAGTAAAAGCCTAGTTTGTTTTAAAGAGACTAGTTGAGTTCTCTCTCTACTCTCCTCTGGTTGTTAAAGTTTTGCCTGTTAAAGATAAGCCTAGTGAGAACTCGGAAGAAAGTAAGAGAAGCATCAGAGAAAGTATCATTTTAAAGAATACGTATGACACCAACAACACATTATTGTTAGAAATATGAGTGTTAAATATGCTTCCACTGAGGTTTTCAAAGAAAGTGAAGAACATATGACTGGACAATGAAGAAAGGCAATGCCTTGTATGCAGTGGCAAAGAACTCGTCTAGATTCTGTTCAATAGTTTGGGAGAAGGTAGAACTTCTAAATAATGAACTGGATAATGAGACTTCTAAGTGAGATTTTGGGGATCATGGTTTCTCCTAGTTGTTTATCAAAAAATGAGAGAGGGAAAAGATGGACTTAAAAATGAACTGTACAAAATGAAAACAGAGCTTAAAGCTTTGGAAAATTCTGTTGTACAAACTAAAGCCATGTGTCCTAGAATATCACATGGCTATACAATCTTTTATTAAGGAGATTAAGCCTATGACAGATGGATCTAACCAACCACAACAGCAGAAATCCCAACAACTCAGACTAAAGGAGCCAGAGAAAGAACAAAAAGAAAGAACACTGCCTGCCTCTTCGAATTCTACAGGCAGGCAACAAGCCAAAGGAGCTACATCTTTGTCCTCCAAGTAAAGAAAAAGAAAAGGACTATCCTTGGAAAAGCTCAAAGATCAGCAGAAATGTTGAATGGAGCAGGGGAGGCAAGGCCTTCTCAGTTTCAAAGGTCAGGACCATAGACTCCTGGGTCTTAAAAAGTAGGGTGATGGCCTATTCAGTGTCAAAGTGTCAAATATTAACCAACTTGTTTCTGGAGTGTGGGGTTGTTGTTAAGGTGTAACAAGGGAACGGGGATGCTACCTAAAGTTGAAGAGGTAACACTGCCAATTACAAGAGGCAGAAGAATAGTGTCTGCTAGGGGTGGGAGCAAGTTGACTGCCAAAAGAACAAACAGGTATGTCCTGGAAAGTGTGCTGCCAGAGTGCTCGTTGAAGGCAAGGATGACAAAGCTTCATCTTTCATACTTTGGGAATGTAGCTAGGTGAGGCTGTTCCTTGGAAAGGGACATCATGCTTGGAAAGATGGAGGATTAGAGAAGGAGAGGAAGATCCCCAATGAGATTGACTGACACTGTGACTTCAGCAATGGGCTTTAGTGTCTCAGAGATGATGAGGATGGAAAAGGATAGGACAGTTTTCAGGTTAGTTGTTTCTAGGGTCATTATGAGTCATACTCGACTTGACAGTACCTAACAACAACGATTATGCTGGAAATGGCAAATTGAAGGGAAATAATGTTGAGTTCATTGTCAAAAAAGAGCATTTCAAGATTTATAGAAACATACAATACTGTAATAGGATATTATCCATACAAATGCAAGGAAGTCCAGTTAATATTGCTAAAAAGCAAAAAGCAATTATATCAGTCTGAAGACTAAGGTGCACCTAATTCAAACCATCATCTTTTCAATTACTTTCTATGCAGCTGAAAGTTGGACAATGACTAAGGATGACAGGAGAATTATTGAAGCCTTTGAGGCATGGTGGTGCAGAAGACTGTGGACTATCCCATGGACTGTCCCAAGGTACAGGCAGGGTGCTCCTCAGAGGCAAGACTATTGAAGCCTCATCTCACATACCTTGTGCATGTTGGTTGAGGGGACAGTCCCTGGAAAAGAACATGTTTGGAAAGGTGGAGAATCAGAGCAGGAGAGGAAGACCTTCAATGAGATGGATTGACACAGTGACTTTAATGGTGGACTAGAGTATGTCAAAGATAGTCAGGATGGCAGAAGATAGGTCAGGGTTCAGATCTATTGTTCATAGTGTCATTATGAGTTGTAGCTGACTCAATAGCACTTAACAACAATAACATACCATCGATAACATGAATTAATAGCAATCACTGTAACAATGGGATGAACCAAAACAGCAATTATGAAGATGGCACCGAGTTGGGCACTCCTTAATTCTGTTGTCACTATCAGCAAGAGTCCACTTGATGGAGCATAACAACAGCAAGGCTCATGGTTATCACTTCATTTGGGTGTAAGTTGTCTTTGCCATATTAATGAACTAATGTTTGTGTAGAAACTATGAGTCAATTGCAGTGAGTCAAAGTCTTTTGAGAAATAAAAAGATTAAACAAAAAAGCAAGAGAAGCAGATAGAAAAGATGGCAAGCCACATGAAGATCACTTAGGAGCAGAAATACAATGAGGCTTTTTCCTCCAGAGCCAAAGTGAAAGAAAGCCATCCCTTCAAACTGGCATCCTGAATTTAGACTTTCAGCTTCCTCCTATTGTTGTTGTTATGTGTCCTTGAGTTGAGTACAACTCACAAGGACCCTATGAACAACAGAACTGAACCCTGTCCTATCCATATCAATTATCACTATCTTTGACACTTTTGAGCCCAGTGCTGCAGTGTATCAATCCGTCTCATTGAGAGTCATCTTCTCTTTCACAGACCCCCAACCTTTCCAAGAATAATATCCCTCTCCAAGGAATCGCCTCTCCTAGCAACATGCCCAAAGTATGTGAGATGAAGTTTTGTCATCTTTGCCCCCAAGGAGCATTTTGGCTGCACTTTTTCCAAGATCTATCTGTTTGCTCTCCTGGCAGTCCATGGGATATTCAGTATTTTCCAACACCACAACTCAAAGGTATTAATCTTTCTCTGTCATCCTCATTCATTGTCCAGCTCTCAGATGCACAGCAAGTGATTTAAAAGACCATGGTCTGAATCAGCCACACCTTAGTCTTCAGAGTAACATCACTGCACCTCAGCAATCTGGTAAAGACCCTGACTGCAGACTTTCCCAATACGATACATCTTCTGATCTCCTGAGTGTTGACAATGGATCCAAGGAGGATTAAATCACTGATGATTTCAATCATTTCTCCATTTATCATGATGCTGTGTTATCGATTCGGTGGTGAGGATTTTTGTTTTCTTGATGTTGAGATGCAATTCATATTGAAGGACGCAGTCTTTGATCTTCTGCACAAGTGCTTCAAGTTCTCCTTACTTTCAGCACGCAAGGTTGTATCATCTGCATAATGTGGGTTATTGAAGAGTCTTCCTCCAATCTTGATCCCACATTTTTCTTCATCTAGTCTAGCTTCTTGAATGATTGGCTCAGTGCACAGACTAAAGAGGTATGGAGAAAGGATACCACCCTGATGCACATCTTCCCTGAAATCTCCAGCAACTCAGCAGAAAGTAGAGTTGTATCCATTCGTGACATTACTGTTATAGTAGCATTAAATAACTACAAGCCCTTAAAATCTTGGAACTGTGAGTCAAGCATTGGTCTGTTTTCCAAAATGTCCATGGTCCAAACCCCACCTCCCAGCCATTCTGTACATAAATGAGGCAGTCTGCTTCTGTAAAAATGTACAGCACTGGAAACACTATGGGACACATCTTCTCTGTCCTATAAGGTTACTGTGATTTGGAATTGGCTCAAAAGCAGAGAGTGAGTGTATGTGAAAGATAACTAAGAAGAAGTTATCTGGTTTGTTTTTTTTTTTCCACTCACATGGTATAATACAAGCATCGAGAGCAGTGTTTGATATTAGATCAAGCATTTAATAAATAAGACTGAATTAATGCTATGGATACAGAGGAACTCACTTGTAGGAAGGACAGCAGAAATAGAAACCACCAGGCTGCACCTTTTTCTCTCTGATCCCACGTCGTCTATCATCTTCCTAGCACTAGCTTCTTTATCCACTCACCCACTTTCCCAAGGTCGCCATTTTCAGCCTGAATCTACAAGTCCTTTCTGCTTGATGTTTCTTAGATCATTAATCAGTTGCCAAATCCCAAATCTCTTTGGTCTGCTTTAATCCAAGAACTCATTCAGGATACAATTAGCTGTTACTAAAGGAAGCAACTCTGGTGGTACAGCACTTTACAAGTTGGGATGCTAACAAAATGTCAGTAGTTAGAACCTACCAACTGCTCCTAAGAAGACAGACAGATAGTCTCCTCTGTAAAAATATACAGCTCAGAAGTCTGATGGAGGGCTGTTGTGAGTCTGAACCAACTTGATGGCAGTGAATGTGTAAGAATAAAGACAGCATTTGTGGTTAGCTATTCTGTTAAATTTTGCTATTATTACTGGGGAGAGATGATATCTCATAGTTGTCTTGATTTGCATCTCTCTTAGAGCTAGGGATTTTGAACATTTCTTCATGTGCTTGTTAGCCATCTGAATGTCTTCTTTGGTGAAGTATCTGTTCATATACTGTGCCCATTTTTCAATTGGGTTATTTACCTTTATCTTGTTGTGGTGCTGGAGTATTTTATAAATTCTAGATATAAGTCCCTTATCTGACATATCAATTGTTGTTGTTGTTGTTGTTATGTGCCATTGAGTCGCCTGCAACTCATAGCGACCCTATGTACAACAGCCCTAAACTCCGCTCTGTCCTGTGCCAATCGCACTGTCTCTGAC
>NW_006399799.1:14826424-14861091 GCF_000299155.1 Elephantulus edwardii
CCATCAGGTGAAATCCAGGTATATAACCTGTGTTTATGCCTCTTAAAAATGTATTTGCTATGAATAAGTCATTGATTGTGCAAAATTCGATCATTCTCTCTCCAGCTCCATTTCTGTCACTGAGTCTATGTTTTCCAACTACGGAATCTTCCTCTTTGTTCCCGACTTTTGCATTCCAGTCACCCATTATTATCAATGCATCTTGGATGTTTGATCAATCTCCGATTTAAAAGTTGGTAAAAATTTTCTATCTCCTCTCCGTCTAACTTACTTTTGGACATATCAATACCAAATATTTCTTCCCAATCTGTGGCTTTCCTTTTTACTCTGTGGGAGAAGTTTTTAGATGTGCATAGGGATTTGATTCTTAGAAGGTCCCATTCATCTATTTTATCCTCTTCTGGTTGTAGACTTTTCAGGATGCTTGGAAGACTGTTTAAGTTGTGGATTAGGACTTCTAGAGTTCTTCCACACTTTTCTTTAATGAAATATATAGTCTTTTGTCTTAGCCCTAGGTCCATGATCCATTTTGAGTTGGTTTCTGTGTATGGAGTGAGGTGTGGATCTTGTTTGCGTTTTCTACAGGTAGTTTTCCAATTTTGCCAGCATCATTTGTTGAAAAGGTTGTCATTTCTCCACTTAACTGATTTCATCTCCTTGTCAAAAATAAGTTGACCATAGGTAGATGAGCTGGTTTCTGGATTTTCTATTCTGTTCCATTGGTCTATGTGTCTGTCATTATACCAGTACCACACTGTCTTGACCACTACAGCAGTGTAGTAGTAGTATCTGAAATCAGGGAGTGAGATGCCTCCTACCCTATTTCTCTTTTTAAGGAGTGCTTTGCTTATTCGGGACCTCTTTCCATTCCATGAAATTGGAAATTGCCTTTTCCATCTTGTTGAAGAATGGAATTGGTATTTGTATTGGGATTGCACTGAATGTGTAAATGGTCTTTGGTACTATTGTAATTTTCACAATATTGAGTTTTCCTATCCATCAGCAAGGGATATTCTTCCACTTCTCCAGGTCTCTTTTTTGTATCTTGTAGTAATGTTTTGTAATTTACTTTGAAAAGATCCTTTGTGCTTCTGGTTAGATTGACTCCCAGGTATTTTATCTTGTGATTAGCAATTGTGAAGGGTATTGTTTTTCTAAGCTCCAGTTCTGTTTTCTCTTTGTCACTGTAGAAAAATCCAATTGATTTTTGTATGTTGATCTTGTATCCTGCCACTTTTCTGAATTGGTCAACTATGCCCAGTAGTTTCCTTGCTGAGTCGTAAGGATTTTCTAAGTATAGTAGCATATCATCTGCGTACAGAGATAATTTTACCTCCTCTTTGACAATTTGGATACCTCTTATTTCCTTGTCTTGTCTTATTGCTGTCACTAAGAATTCTAATACAATATTAAATAGGAGAGGTGATAATGGACATCCTTGCCTAGTTCCTGTTCTAATGCTGGCAAGGTTGCAGAGAAACTGGAACCCTTCTTCACTGTTGGTGGGAGTGTAAAATGGTTCAACCACTATGGAAGGCTGTATGGCGCTTTCTCAAAAAGTTGCAAATAAAAATATCATTTGACCCAGCAATTCCACTACTGTGAGTACACCCTAAAGAAACCATAACTGTCACTCAGGCAGATATCTGAACACCCATGTTTATTGTGACTTTGTTCACAATAGTATAGAGTTGGAAACAACCTTAGTGCCCATCAACAAATGAATGGATAGAGAAGCTGTGGTATATTCATACAATGGAATACTATGCTGCATTGAAAAACAAGGAACTCATGCAATATTATTCAAAATGGGTGACCCTGGAGGACATTATGCTGAGTGAAATATCTCAGTCACAAAAGGACAAATACTGCATAGTGCCACTGTTGTAGAACGGGACTGACATCAGGGTTGGGGTGAGACTGAGAAAAACTGGATAAATTATGTATACTGCATTGAAATAGATGAGGGAGAGAACAGTTTAAAAGCGATATTTGATTGGGTATTATGGTTATGACAAGAGTCCAGAATGAAGGTTCCACAGTGGAACGTACTGGGGCGAGGGGGAAACTGTACACCAATGGAAGACTTTTTCTTTTACTTTTCAAAGAGAAGAGTGAACTGGGGTGGAGTGGTGGACAGGGAGAAAAATGCAATAATGAATGAATGGAAAGCCAAAATCTCTGTAAATGTTCATTAAAATTAATAAATAAAATTTTAAAAAAGGAATAAAGACAGTTGTAGATATGTCTGTTCACAAGCCAACCTGAGGAATCCTTGCCAGGTTACATTGTTGTTGTTAAGTCCCTTCTTGCAACATGCCCAGAGAATGTCAGACAAAGCTTCAGAATCCTTTCCTCCAAGAAGTAGTCTAGATTCACACTCTCAAGATGAACCTGTTTATTCTCCTAGCAGTACATTGGATATTCAATTCTCTTCTCCAGCACCACAGCTCAATTCTCCTTGTATAATCCCTAGTCATTGTCCAGCTTTCTAATGTATAGCAAGTAATTGTGAAAACTATGGCCTGGATCAGGTGCACCTTACCTTAGTCTTCAGACTGACATCATTGCTCTTCTCTACCTGGAGAGGTTCCTGACAGCAGATTTTCCTAGTGCAATTAATCTTTTGATTTCCTGACTACCGGTGCAAAGAGTATTGATTGTAGAGCCAAGAAAACTGTAGCCATTAACAATCTCAATCTCTTCAAATAAGCAAGATCTTTGCTTCAAATATAAAACATGCCTCTTCTACCTCAGCCCTGACATTGGCATAAATATAAGTTCTCTACCATCATTAACTGTTATCAAGTTGATTCTGACTCATGGGGATCCCATGTACTTTACTGCATGAATTTATATGAATTTCTGGTGACTGGTGTTCTTGGAAGTAGACCACCAAATCCTTTTGCCCAGGTACCTGTGGGTAGCAGCTAAGTATATAATTGCACCACCCAAATCCATATAACATCTACAGGAAGCCTCCACAGGAGCCCTGTTGGTTGTTGTTGTTATTGTATACTGTCAAGTCAGAGCCAACCCATAGCTGACCCTCCAGCAGGCTTTCAGAGGCAGTTAATCACATGGGAGGAGACTCTCCTGCAAAGCAGCTGGTGGCCTTGAACTGTGTGCCTTTGTAATGGCAGCACAGCTTCTTGCCACTAGGCCACCAGTGCTCCCCATAGGAGCCCTAACATCTACAAAGTCATGAAATATAAAATAATAAGTGCACATGGAGGTAAAGGAGTAAGCATAGCAAGTAAAAGAGTCTAAATTACAACCAAAGAAGAAAGCTACTGTAACTAAATATTGCCAAACAGGGATGTGGGCCCAATGTTGCCAGATCTTCTGATGGACCAAAAGAAATCAGAAATCTGTTTTAATGTAAAATCTCCTACTTTAAAATTATAACAACTAATCCAATTTTTAAAAAAATAAAACTGTGCAGACCAACTAAAAATCCATCTGCTGACCAAATTTGGCTCAGTACTACCAATGTGCAGCTTCTGTTTTATACAAGCAGCTCAAAAATAGGACACAAGTAATTTATCACATTCAAAGGCAATGTTTTCCAGGGGGTTCAATGGGAAGGTTTCATTAGCTGAGTGACCAGAACTCTCAGAAGCCCTTCACAGTACACACCACTATCCTTCTACCAATCCTAGTACAAACTCCCACTAGTTTTTAACAGTCAGAGAGAGAGAGAGACAGAATACATAACAGGAAGAATGTGGGCTTTGAAATCAAACATATCTATCTGGGTTAAAACTTAACTGCTTCCACCTAGTACTCCTCAAACTCTTTTACACTTTGGTTTCCTCGTATACAAAATGAGAATGCTAACTCCTACCTAATAGGATTTTTAAAAATAAAGTCTCTGCAGGTAAGGCATTTGGCATGTAATAGGGACACAGAGTAAATAATAACTATTATTAATAAACTAATTCGTTCTACAGGAGCTGCCCTCCCGATCGAAAGGCATGATACCTGAAAATCTACAATTGCAGTTCAGAACCTCTTTGAGGTAAAAGAGAAGAATGAAAGATGCATTTAATAAATAAAATCAGAATGGGAAATATATTCAGAAATGTATATGTTTGCCTGTGAACTTTGTCCAAAATTTATAAGTTTATAGAAATAGCACTAGTTAAAAATCACTGTCATCAATTACTTGAATAGTCAAAAAGTCAACTGCTAAAGCCATTTTATGTAGGCATATTCCAACACAGCACTAAATCAAGAGCCCTTGTGGCAGAGTGCATAATATACCCACTTGATAATCAATCAAAAGGCTTAATGGTAAGGAATCATGCTGCCAACCCAATAGTACACAATTCTAATCCAGCAGCTGCTTTGCAGGAGAAAGGTGGACAATCTCCTACCATGCAATTTACGACATACTGGTATACAACAACAACACAATCAAAAGGCTTGTGGTTCAAATCCATCAGCCCCTTCACAGGAGAAAGGTGTCCAGTCTCCTCTCATAAGGTTTTACAGCCTTAGAAACTGATGGAGGATTGCTATCAGTAAAGTCAACTCGACAACAGTAAGTAAACTTTCTAAAGGCCTTTAAAAAATTAATTCTATCATTCATGAAAACACACCTGGGAAAAGAAGGCTTTGTTTGCAAAGTGTAAACTGTGATGCTACCCCAACTGTAATGCAGACTGCCGTGAGCTGGAAGAGGAAGGTATATCCACTGACAAATGCAGAGGAACATAGGTTGCAGAAGGCAATCTCACAGTCATCTTCAATAACGCTACTCTCTCCCAACTAAGCCAAAAGCCACTCCTGCTTTCCAGGAATGAGTCAGTGAGTGAAGATCCATTGGGTTGAGTGAGGAGGCACACAGAACATGTGGCTTTACACCACACAACATAGAGACTGTCAGGAACAGAGTTATCATAAAATGCAACATGCAAATTCTTTTTCCTCCAGGAATTGAGTGAAGCTGAGCATGGTTCTGCTGGTTGAGAAGTCTGCATAGGAGTCTACAGCTGTGAGGTTTAAAAAAAAAATTTGTTTCTTCTGCCAACCAAAATGTCAGTGATTTGAATCCGCCATACACTCTTCAGGAGAATGATGAGCAGTCTCCTCTTGGAAAGAGTTACAGTGTCAGAAGCCTGATGGTACAGATCTGTTGCTGTTAGGGTCACTATGCATCATGCTCAACTCAACAGGACCTAATAACAACAACCTGATGATGGGTTACTATTACTCAGAACTACTCAAAGGTTTTTCATTTCTAGTGCTCAGATCCCTGGGTAATGCAAATGCTTTGTGCTCACTTGGTGCCAACTTAACGCTAATAGCAACCGAAAGGCTGGTGGTTCAAATCCACTTAGCAGTGCCGTGGAACAAAGACTTGGTAATCTATTTTAAAAGATCTAAGATTGTTGGCAAAAGCAATATTTTTATAAAGAAAAGATTGATGTTCTCAACAATTTCATTTTACTTGGATCCACAATCAACATTCATCGAAGCAGCACTCAGAAAATAAAAATAGATGGTGCACTGGAAAAGATGTCCGTTTAAATGCTAAGGTACACCTGATCCAAGCCATGGTCTTGTCAATTTCTTCTTATATGAATCTGAAAGTTGGACAATGAGTAAGGAAAGCAGAAGAAGGATCGGTGCTTTTGAGTTGTGATGCTGGAAAGGTGTGTTGAATAGGCCATGAACTGCCAGAAGAACAAACAGATATGTTTTGAAGGAAGTGCAACCAGGCTGCTCCTTAGAGGCAAGGATGGTGAAGCTTCATCTTGGGGCATGTTATCAGAAGTGTAATTTCTTGGAAAAGTCAGAGATAGAGAGGAAGACTCTCAGTGAGGACTGACACAATGACAGCAACAATAGGCTTGAGCATGGCAGGGGCGGTGAGGATGGCACAGGATAGGGTAAGGTTCTATTGTCCATAGGGTTATTATGAGTCTTAGTCGACTGGATGGCACCTAATAGCAACAACTAATAGTTTGAACCCACCTAGTGTAACACGTTAGAAAGGAATGGTAATCTCCTTCCATGAAGATGATAGCCAAGAAGCACTCTCTAGAGCAGTTCTACTGTTAATACAGAGATCACCATGTATCAGAATTAACTTGACTGCATGCGTTATTCCCATTGCTTGGGCCCTCCTACCTCTTATAATGAATTTCCCTCCAGGTAGGCAGGCAATCAGTCTAAAGTAACACTATTTTCTGGATTTAAAACAGAGTCTGTGATGAGTAAGACACAGATCAGGATTGGTCACTGATTGACAACAGTTGATGCTGAACATGGTGTAGAAATTCATTAGAGTACACTCTTGATGGTTTTTACATGTTTAAAATTTCTCATAATAAAAAAAATATTTTAGGGCGATATGGAAGGACACAGGTAGAAATCTGAGAAAAAAATGAAGCAATCACCACTCTCTACTCTGGACACAAGAAAAATCTGGAGAGGGCTAGAACTGCCAGTTCAACAGCCCAGAGGATCCAAGAGCTCTAGAGCTGAGACTGTATCTTGCAAGCAATATACTCAATGTCCTCAACAAAATAACCTTTGAAAATCCCCTAGAACCTTAAAAGACTCTTTTGGCAGGGCCCAGCTTCCCTTCTTGGCCCATAAACCTTTCTGCCTCCACAAATTACCCCTATAGTCTCTTCCCACTACAAGGGCCTTTACTTCTTGTTCCAAACTATATTGAGCAATCCAGTCATTGAAATAGCTTCTGGAAGCCAGCAGCTTCATCAGTGGGTTCATCTTCCTGAGTGTCTGATGTGAAAGTACTGTTTTAAACTCCTTATAGTTTCTTTTTCTTCTCTTTAAGCTCAATTTTCTTTTTTTAAGAATTTTTTGATAACCTAACACAGCTTTTTCTAAACACTATTAGTAGTGGACTTCATTGTGAGGGGCTGTCTTGGGCATTATAGGACATAGTGTCTCAGTTTCTATCTACTAAATATCAGTAGCATAAACCAGTCCCTGTGATATGTTCATCAAAAAGTCCCTTGTGCTACCATGAATGAATTTTTTTTAAAGTGACCTGGGGTAGGGGGAAGGGAAAGAGAGAGGGTAAAATGTGCAACAACGAATGAATGAAAATTTAACTTCTCTGCAAACTTTCATTAAGATCATAACTAAAATAAAATTTTATTTAAAAAAAAAATCCCCTGATGTTCCCTGAGGTAAAATCATCCCCAGCTGAGAACTGCTCATCTAAAAAAATAATTTTAAAAAACCAAGACCAATATTGCTCAGGGGGGGAAAACAATTATAAAGTTCATATTCACATTACTATTAGCCAACTTTTGTCACCTTATAAATTTGTAAATAGGATTATTTTTACAAATGTTGTGTCCAAAGTAAAAGTACACAAAGAAACAAGAAAAGAATGAACTTGTAAAATTTATAACCAGTAGCTCTTTGTTGTTGTGGTTTCCTGTATGTGATGGTTAATTTTATGTGTGAACTTGGCTGAGCTATGATTCTCATTGGTTTGGCTAACACTGGACAGGCTGCTGTTTCACAATGGAATGTAATCACCATCCATGATGTGATCATTCCATTGAAAATGGTGTTTCTCTGAGTATGGAGCTAACCTCCAGAACATAAACAAATATTCTGGCAGGGCATGCTCTCTCAACCCTGCCCTAAGAGCATAATCTGACCTCCACATTTTGGAATGTGAGCCCTCAGAAGTCTCTGGCCTCACACTTGACCTACAAATTTTTAACTCATCAGTCCTTGCAATCCTGTGAGCTAACAGGGTCTTCCAATCTGCGTCTGGCCTACTGAGTTGGAACTTGCCAGCATCTACACTGGGTTAGCCAATTCCTTGAAGTAAATTTCTCTCATTGTACACATCTATGTAATCACTGATTTTGGTTTTCTCTTATAGAGAATCCAAATAAAGTATTGTGTTAAATTTTCTCTATTTCCTCCAAATTATGCTGCTTTCTAGCCAAGTGGTAATCAAAAAGTTCCCCATCCTAACTCCTCTTCTAAGTGCCATACAGCCCGCATTTAAAATGGCATTATGCTAAGTGAACTAACTCAGTCCCATAAGGACAAAATACTGTATAAAGCCCTTTACTGTGGAATGTGTATGAGGATCCAAGGCGAGGAGGGATTAGGAGAGGGGTGAGGATGGGCAGGTGGTGGTAGGAGTTAATCATAGGGCAGCACAATGTGATGGGTGGAGGGAGGGGTGGGTAAAAGGAAAGGGAAAAAATCTGATGTGAAAAACAAGGTATACAAACTTTGTAAGTAAACCGGTATAAAATAAAAATGTTATTTAAAAAAAAAAAAAAAAGGAAGAAATACGTGCACTGCCTTCCTCACTTTCAAGATGCACTCCTCTTGAAGGATGCCAGATCTCAGCACATATTTAGCAGATATACTGGGAGACAAATCTTCCTCCCTCAAAACAAAACAAAAAAAAAAAAAACAACCGATAAAATCAGGAGGAAAAATGCATCTCCAATGAGTCCTCCTGGTAACCTCCAAGACAGTCAGAGTCTGGTCCCCCCTTAGCCACATGAAAGAAACATCGTTTCACAGCCAAAATGCTCCATTCCAAACTCCTTAGCCCCATCTCCCCTTTAAGACTTGGAATTAGAAAGAAGCTATAGTTTAAATTGCCCCATAACTCCCTGCCTCTTTCATCTTGGAGGTGAGAATACCACGTTCCCAACTTGACTGAGAAGCACAAGAGGTCAAACAAGTCATATAAAAGGTTGCATAACCTCTTGTAACCATGAGAAAATACTGTATTTTTTTTTCTCTCTTAAGCAGAGGGAGTATCCCACTACATTTAAATGATACCCTCCCTTCTTGAGAAGACAGAAAATTTGTTGGCTGGCTGGCTGAGGCCTCACATTAGCCACAGTCTACAATGAAGCTTCAGGAGCTTTATGTGCAAAACCACCTCTCCTTCTCTCCCCCATCAGGCTTTCTAGCTCTACTCAAGGCTCTTAGAAGCCTCCAGGGAATCATTGACATGTTCTTCCTCTCTAACACTTGTGAACAGGATAAAGGACACTCCATCTGCAATCCTATGCTAGCACCCATCTCAACCTAGCCTCACTTCCATTTCAAGATGCTGGCCAACGCCCTTTGTAACTGGTCTCTCTTTTTCAGCCTCTCCTCTTTGACCCAGGTTTCATCTTGACTTAGTCTTTCCATTCCCTGTCACTGGATAGAACTCCAGATTCCCAGATGCACCAACTTGTGAAGACCACCAAAAGTCTGACTCTGAACATATTCAAGAAAGTGCTCAGTCAGCAATGAGTTAGAAAGATGCACATGAGTGGGGGATTTAGCCACTGGAAAAAGACAATAAAGAGAAAGAGGAGAGTGCTACATTAAATGACATGTTTTAACATTTCGTTTCAACCCTGATTCACCTTGATTCTCAGAACTTAGTCTTGTACTATTCGGGTCCTGCAATCATTTAACCTCTGAGCCTCCTGCAAAGTGATGCTGAACTGTTGCCCTGAAAATATTCTGATGAAATACTGGCTTTGTGCACATGGGTACCCTATATCCATAGGATTAATTTCTTTTTGGTTTGTTGTTTAATCACAAAAATAATACATGTTTGTTGCCACAAAATAAAATAATGCAAAAGTGTTGAAGACTAAAGTGTACCTGTCACAAGCCATGTGATTATCAAATACCTCATATGCACTGGAAAGGTGGATAATAAATAAGGAAGTACAAAGTAGAACTGATGCTTTTGAATTACAGTGCTGATGAGTAATAAGGAACATAGATGGTTGGCAGAAAAATTAGCAAAGCTTTCTTAAAAGAAGTACAATCAGAGTTCTCCTCTTAGAAGTGAGGATGCTGAGAAATGTCTTAATGGATTTGGGGCAGGTACCAGATCCTAGAGAAGGACAACATATCCAGTAAAGTAGAGGACCAGAAAAGAAGAGCAAGACCTTCAATAACAAGATGGGACAACACACTGGCTACAACAATGGGCTCAAATATAGCAACAATTATGAGAATGATCGTAAAAGACCATAATTTCATTCTATTGTACTATGAGGAAGAACTGACTCTAGGCACCTAAAAACAACAACATACCAAAGTGTTTAAAGTGAAGTCTCTGTTACTCCACTCCCACACAGGTGGCAAGCTGCAGTAGAGTGCATGTCTTCCTAGCATCTCCCTCTCTCCCGCTCTCTCTCTCTCTCACACACACACACACACACACACACACACCCCATTTATCTGATACTTGATCTTATACTGTGCCTTAGGGAGGAAGATATAGAATTCTTATTTGCATGGATTTATCTCTGCAACTCCCCAGGACATTAAGGCTAGTTAGTTTACCTGCTAACCTCCAATTTCTGTTATCTTACTGAGGAGGAAACAGATTCTGAGAGATTTGGTATCTTTGTCAAAATCAGATTGGTTGGCAGCAGACATGGTCAGAAATGGAACTCACAGCCCAGTACTTAGTTTTACACTATAAAGAATTCTCTGCCCCATACAGAAGACAATATTCTGTAACAGGAATATATAAATATGTGTTGAAAGAATCACCTGCAGAGGCAATATAGCACAGTGGTTAAGTACTCGGACTCTAAACTCAAGCTGCTTAGGTTTGAATCTGGCTGTTATTTACTTAACTATGTAACCTGGCCAAGTAGCTGGAACTCAGTGTCATCATCTGAAATCTAGTGATAATAACAGTATTTTCCTTATAGCGTTGTTGTTGTTGTGAGAATTAGACATTTAGAAGCTGTAAAGCCCTCAGAATAGTCATTTGTACATATGCTAATAAAAATATACCAGTATTATCCCATTCCCAAAAAGGCCACCTGACAGAGTGTGGAAATTATGAAACAATATCACTAATATCACACACTAGCAAAATCCTGCTGAAAATTATCCAGAACGACTGGAGCAGTAAGTACACTGACAGAAAACTACCAGAAAAAGCTGGGTTTAGAAGAGGTTGTGGATCTAGAAATATTAATGCCAATGTCAGATGGATCTTGGCAGAAAGCAGAGTATCAGAGGAATGTCTATCTGTGTTTCATTGATTGTGCAAAGGCATTTGACTGTGTAGAGCACAACAAATTGTGGCTAACCTTGAGAAGAACAGGAATTCCAGAACTTGATTGTGCTTATGTGAAACCTATACTTAGACCAGGAAGCAGTCCTCAGAACAGAGCAAGAAAACACTGTATGATTCAAAATCAGGAAAGGAGTGCATCAAGGATGCATCTAGTCTCCATATCTTTACAATCTATATGCAGAAGATCATTCTGGAGGCTGGGTTTTATGAGGAGGAATGTGGCATCAGGACTGGAGGAAGACTCATCCACAATTTGCATTATGCAAATAACACAATCCTGCTTGCTGAAACTGAAGAGGACCTGAAGCACTTGCTACAGAAGGTCAAGGACTGTTGTCTTCGATATGGATTGAAGCTCAGCATCAAGAAGACAAAGATGCTCACCAGTGGGCCAATTGACAGCACCATGACAGATGGAAAAGAGATTGAGGTTGTTAACAATTACAGCTTGCTTTGCTCCATAATCAACACTCTTCGTACCAGTAGTCAGGAAATCAAAAGACGATTGTACTAAGAAAATCTTCTGTCAGGGACTTCTCCAGGTACTGAAAAGCAACGATGTCAGTCTAGAGACTAAGGTGTGCCTAAGCCAGGTCTTTGCAATTATTGCTATGCATCTGAGAGCTGGACAATGACTAAGAATGATAGAAGAAAAATCAATGCCTTCGAATTGTGGTGCTGGAGAAGAGTATCAAACATAACAGGGACTGACAAAGAAAACAAATAAGTCTGTCTTGGAGAGGTGAAACACAGTTGGAGGCTAGGATTTTGAAGCTCCATCTCACACACATACTTTGGGCATATGGCCAAGAGAGACCTGTACTTGGAGAAGGACAACATGCTTGGAAGGGTGGAGGGACAGCAAAGGAGACAAAGATCTTGGATGAGATGGATTGATACAGTGACTGGCAGATGGTGTGTCAGAATTAATGAAACAGGCTCAGGGACAGGGCAGAGCTCAGAGCTGCTGTACATAGGGTCACTATGGGTCCACAGGCAACTCAATCGCACAGAACAACATCATCCTCATAGCTCTAGCATAATCTCCAAAATACAAATACACATGTTTCTCTCTCTCTCTCTCACACTCTCTCTCTTTCTCTTTAAAATTTAAGCTGACCATCCAAACCTAAGTCTTTCGACTGTGAACTATGACCAAATAAAAATTAGCTCTGGGAGGAATAACTCGGAAAATATTAGCCCAAATATATTTAAGTGACACAATAACTAAACCACTATGATAGGGAAGAATGACCTCATACAGACCTCACAGATCAAAAGCATTTTAACACCTACTGCACCAAAGAATAAAAAAACCTTAACAGCCTTTAGCAGTAATTATCTAAGTAGAGTGGGCTGCAAATCTGTTAGAAAATTGTTTCTGCCATGATAATATTTCTAGTAAATTGCTGCTTCTATACTAAAAGTACTGGTGTTGCAGAACTGGCTGCATACTAATAGAACGATTATTATGGAAATACTATTAAAATGAATTAGACAGTATTAAAGATTCAACACTACAACAGTGCCTGATTACAAGAGATTTCAAGCCCTATTGCTTAATGGGCAGATAAAAGTGCTAATTAAGCCCACTCTTTGAGGATGTCCCTAGGCAGGCCTGGAAACCACAGGTAGCAAGAGGTTTATGGACTGAATGAGTATCCTGTAATGTCAACACAGTTGGAAACAGTCCTACTGGGAGGGAGAGTATAGTATAAATATCAAGGTTTTCTGAGTAGGAAGGGGAATCAGGTATCCCAGACAAGTATCCAAACTCATTAGAACATCAAGACTTGTTTTTGCTTATTTGTTTTTTAAATGCTTCATCAACAATACCTCTAATTCCTACTTGCTTGTTAGACTAGCGACCACAAGCAGTGAGCAGCAGAAAAAGCAAAGCCTCCTCAAGCAACAACAGGACAATAAATAGCCCTTCTGATAGCTCGTGGTCCAAAGCATCTCCCACTGAAACACAGTCTAAAGATCTCCTCTGTTTTGAAAGAATTACTAGACCAAAGGCATTAATCAGGGTTTCAGGGTCCATTTTGCTTCCCTACCTCGTTAATTAACCAACAGGGGATAGCAAAGTACCTCACAAATATAAAGTGTCCGGGAAACGCTAAGTGAATTCACCTACCTGATCTAAATGTCAATGCTAAATTAAGAAAGGGGCGAAAAGCTACACAGAGCTGTCCCCAGATTGCTGCAATCCAAGGCTCGCTAACGTAGAAGCGAAGACTCTTGTACCCTGCAGCAGCCTCTGGCCCCGAAGCCGCGCTCGCAGCAGGACTTCTGGAAGGGAAACCTGGACCAGGGCCACCGGGGGCAAAGGGAAGAGCGGCTCGCCAGGCGCATCCTCGCCGCTCAGCCTACATCTCCCCGCTTCTCTCTGATGTCAACAAACCCGCACTACAAAGTGAAACTTTCCTGGCCCCCGCCATCGCGCTGGGTCTCAGCTCTCAGTCCAAGAGCGCCTTGCGAGGACAGGTGGAGTGTGGGGGGCTGGGCTGTGGACAAGACCCAAGACCCCCACCTCGAGTTACAGGGATTGTGTAACCGGCTGCGGAGGTAAGACTCAAGACCAGCCCCCAAATCCAGACGCCTCGGCGCTGCCCTAGACCCTGGCGACAGGCGGGGCGCCAGGAGGTGGGGGGGATGGGGTGGACTCTCGTCCCGCCCCCCGGGACCGCCCCCAGGCGGGAAGGGGAGACGCGACGCTGACACAGCCCGGAGGGGGCGCCCAAGCGGCAGACTGATCCTGAGGAGGGGGGCGCAAGGGCTCGACAGCCACCGCCGGCCTTACCTGCGCGCCGTGCCGGGACGGTGGGAAGCGGCTCAGGATGCCCGGGCGGCGGGTGACAAGGCTGGTAGCCACCAGGGTCACAGCATGTGAGGAACCCGCGGCGGCGGCCTTAGCGGACGCGGGACTGACAGCCCCAGGCCCCGCCTCCAAACCAGTGACCCCGCCCCCTCCGAGGCCTCACGGCTGGCCACGCCTCCTCCGCCCACAACCGGGGTCAACCTCAGTCCACCAGCCGGGAGGGCGGGGGGTCTAGCTTTCTATTGGCCCCGAATATCTCTGCACCGCCCACTTACCGCCCCCTCCGTAGCAGGGAAATAGCGCGTGCGCAATTGCTGCAGAGGGCTGTGGGTTACCAGGGGATAGGGAGTTCTTGGGCTACCGAGCTTATCCTGGTTGTCTGTGAGCCCTGGATGATCAGAGGAATAAAATGTTAGACTCCGAACTCTGCAGTGCCGGCATTCACATGCGAAAGAGTCTACAGAAGAAAACTAAACCAAAATGAGCCAGGTTCTGACCAGTGACAAGCTGTGAACTGCCGCAGAAAAGGGAGCCAGCCTCCGGACCCAGCTGAGGTTCTCTGCCTGCGCTTCTCTTCCTTTGGGCCTAGAGGGCTTTATTCACGCCGTGGGTTCGTTCCTGGGTCACCAAATAAGAAGTTTGTGCAGAAGGTTTGGTAATTGTGAATTGACATTAACAGTGTGGTTTGGGCCAACCAGATAAAATGAACGGTACTGAGGAAAATGGCCCTTCTCCAGCGCCTCCCTTCTCCCCAGCACTCTGCATTTCCACCTCTCTCTCTGCACTGACTCTATACCTCCTTACTTGCCTCTAAGGAGAATAAGTAGTCTCGTGTCAAAAATGAAATAAAACAATTCCTCTCCTATATGGACCCAAGAGAATTGAAAAACATGTGCCTGCAAAACACACCTGGCCATGAATAATTACAGCATTGTTCATCATAGCCCCCAAGTGGGAAAAACCTAAATATTTAAGACTGTTGTTTGGTGCCGTCGAGTGACTCATAGCGACCCTTTGAATGAACAGCCTGAGCACCTTTGAACGAACAGCCTGAGCACTGTTCGTACATAGAGTTTCCGGAGGCAAGCCATTTCGGAAGTGGATGCAGTTCCTGTAGATGGATGAATAAATAAAATATGGCACATCATGTAATGGAATATTATTCAGCCATAAAAAAGAATGCAATACTACTGCATATTACTACATGAATGAACTTGAAAACATTATACAAAATAAGAGAGGCCAGTTACTAAAAGCAACCTTATATGATTCTATTTAGAGCCTCATAGGATTCTATTTCTGTGACGTATCTGTCATAAGTAAAGCCATAGAAAGAAGTAGATTAGTGATTTCAGGAGTTTGGAGTGGTGGCAATGATTGGTAATGAACATAGGGTTTCTTTTTGGGGTGATTAAAATGAATCTGTGCCTTTAAGTTGTGTTGGGGAATGTACAGAGTGTACCTGTTGGTGGTTTGTTATGTGTCATTGAGTAGAAACCAACTTGTCGCAAGCCCTCGTCAGGCAGGGGAGGAAATTGTCCACTTTGCTCCCATGTAGTATCTGGTGGGTTTGAATCACATGCTTTTGGTTTGGCGGTGCAACTCTTTACTATCAAGTGCAACCAAGGTGCTTCTTAGAGGCAAGGATAGCGACACTTCACCTTACATACTTTGGGCATGTTATCAGAAGGGGCCAGTACTTAGAAAAGAACATTATCAGAAAGGTGGAAGATAAAAAAAAAAAAAAGAAAGAAAGGTGGAAGATAAGAGAGAAAGAAAGGAAAACCCTCAACAAGATGAATTGACACAGTGACTATAAAAGTAGGTTTACATGAAGGTGCACAGCCAGGGCCCTCACCATGTCTGTGAGCTCTGCAACAAAGGTACTGGTGAGGTCTGCCCAATGGTGGCGGCGGCAGCGGCAGCAGCTGCGGCAGCAACAGCAGTGGTCGAGCCACCCACAGCCGTGGGCTCCCTCTCAGGGGCTGAGGGGGTGCCTGTGAGCTCTCAGCCACTTCCCTCCCAGCCCTGGTGAGCTCCAAGTTGGTGGGAGTGGAGAGTGGAGGAAAGTTCTTTGGTGTCCTCTCTCCGTCCCCCCTTTTCCCACCAACTCCTCGCTACTTGCCCCACCAACCAAGAAGCCTCCAACCAGAAAGGAGGAAGAAGCCACGTCTTTGGTCTTCGTAGGGGAATTAACTAGGTTTTAACAATTTGTTTCTCCTGTTCCTCTATTCTCCTTATGAACTGACCCCACACACACTTGTCCTCTTGGTTGTGTTGAATTCCCCTGGACAGTAGGCAGGGGTGGCAGAGGACAGGAGTGGCCACTGCTCTCACCCCTCCTCTTCTCTGTAAGCCCCTGCCCTGCCTTGCCCTGCCCTGCCTTGCCCTGCCCTGCCTTGCCCTGCCCTCCCAGGTATTTGAGAGCCTTCTTTCTCGGTGGTCCTTCAAGCTCTCCTCCTGACTCCCTCCCCTTCTACTGTCTGCTGCCCCTCCCTGGGGAGTTGGTGCTTCTTTTCTTCCTTTTCTTTTTTTTCCCTCAGGGGGAGGAAGGAGGGAAAGGAGGGGAATCAAAAGATTCTGTCCCAGATGGAACAAGGCAAAAATGAGACACAGAAATAGGGAGGGTAGTGATTGTACCCTCATGAGGAGTTGTTTGGGGTCAGATCCTGAACATTGCCCAGACTAGAGAATCTTGTCAGGAGAAACAGGTCTAGGGGAGCAAAGGGAGGAGCCACTAGTGCCAGAGTCAGAACAGGAGATGGAATCTTAGGAGGGGGGCCAGGGTAAATGGTGGGATCCAGGGGATAGAGGTGCTTCCTGTAACGGGGGTACAGCTACAGTGGCTTCCCCTTCCGTCTTCTACCCTGGCTCCAGAGCTGGCCTTTTTTTGTTTCTTTTTTCTTTTTCCTCTCATCCTTCCCACTAAAGCTGTGGCCCTGGCCATGTCATCGTGTTCCCGTGTCTCCTGCATGTTCCCTGCCCTCCTCCCCTCCTTGCGCGGACCCCATTACAATAAATTTTAAATAAAAAAAAAAAAAGTAGGTTTATCAGTAATCCTGAAGACAGTATAGGAGACAGCAAGGTTCAGATCTGGCTTTCTTAGGGTTGACTCAATGTGACCTAATCACTACCACCACCACAAAATGTTCTGAAATCCATGGTTGTTTCAGGCATATCAGTAATTTTCAGGATGGCACAGAACTCACCAATGTTTCATTGTTATACTGAAGATCACCATGACTTGGAGCAGACTCCATACCAACAATAGCAACAGTGATTATACAAAATTCTTTGGTGGTACAAATAGTTAATACTCTTCACTGCTCATCAAACGGTTGGAAGTTTGAGTCTACCCATGGGCACCTGAGAAGAAAAGCCCAATCAACTCCTGAAAAAATGAACAGTTGGAAACTCTGTGGAGCATGTCTTACTCCAGCACACATGAGGGCGCCCTGTGTCAAAGTCAACTGGATGACAGCCAGAAAAAATGACTGCATATCCTAGTGGATATACTGAAAGACACTAACTGTATACTTTCAAATGGTGACTTTTTCTAGTATACAAATTATTAGCCCAATTTTTTTAACAAAAATTATACAAAATAGAAGCGAACTCCCTTAACACTGGGCTCCACTTCTTTTATGAAGCCACTCCCTGACCTTCTAATCCACAAATTCTCAAGGGTAGCCTATACTTTCTTATCCCCACTTCTTCCTCTATTGTACGAAGCCTGGTGATGCAGTGGTTGCAGTACTTTTCTGTTAACAAAAAAATCAATTATTCAAACCCATAATGTGCCAAGATTCTTCCACAAAGATTTACAGCCTTGGAAATCCTACATGACAGTTCTAATCTGTCTTATATGAGTCAAACAGAAATTTGGTCCTTCAAGGCAAAGATGACAAAGCTTTGTCTCACGTGCTTTGAGCCTGTTACTAGAAAAGGCTATTCCTTGGAGAGGGACATCATGTTTGGAAAGGGAGAGAGTCAATGAAAAAGAGGAAGACCTCCGATAGTTGGATTGACAGTGACTGTGGCAATTAGCTCAAATGTGACAGAGATGGTGAAGATGGCACAGACTAGGACAGGGTTCAGATATGTTGTTCTCAGCTCATAGTGCCTAACAACAACTTGAACAAAAAATTGACCCAACAACAGTGGGTTTGAGTTTTTGTTATTTGCCACTTAACTGATAACAATTCATGGTGATACTACCTAGACTTCCCACAGAGTTTCTGAAACAGATATTCCAAAAACAGCTTACTAGGTCTGTCTTCCAAGTTCCAAGGCAGCTTTGTATAGATTCAAGCCACCAACCTTGCAGCTGGTACTCAAGGGCTGGACCATTTGCACCACTCAGCAAGTCCTCATTTATATATTGTTGTTATTGTTGTAGTTATGTGTCATCGAGTTGCCTGTAACCCTTCTCTGTCCTGAGCCAATCTCACTAATTCCAACACACTAACCCCCATTGCCCCAGACACTGTATCAATCCACCTCATCCAGCATCATCCTCTCCTGCGCTATCCTTCTACCCTTCCAAGCATGATGCCCTTCTCCAAGAACCAGTCTCTAGGCCATGTGCGAAATTTTGTAAGATGGAGCTTCAAAATCTAAGCCTCCAAGGAAAAACTTGATTTCACCCTCTCCAACACAGAACTAGTTTTCTTGGCAGTCCATGGTATGTTCAAGACTCTAGCACCACAACTCAAAGTCATCATTTCTTCTTCTGTCATCCTTAGTCGTTGGCTGACTCTCCAAGGCATACAAGTAATTGTGGAGACCATTGCCTGGATTAAGAGCACGTTAGTTTCTAGACTGACGTCCTTGCTTTTCAGCACTCTGGAGAGGTCTCTGATGGCAGATTTTCCCAATGCAACTCCTGCCATGTAGCTTTAGTATCCTTTGGAGTCCAGATCTACTCTCCTTAAAATTCTTTCCTGAGGCTTCCTATGACCCTTCATAGTCCTGGTTCTCTGTCTCTCCATTTTTCTTTGTAGCCTTCTTTTACTTGGAAAAGCTGCTGTAAACATTCATGTTGCCCATGGCTCCTTCCAAAATTGCACCTAAGCTATTGTCCATGCCCATCAGTCAGTCTTTGAGTTTCAAAGTCATAAAATATGCCTAAATGTCCCATAGATTTATTACATTCAGTGTGTCTGTGGAAATTATCTTCTCCCTTGTTCCTCCTCTACCTCTCCAGTAATCTCTTACTGTAAGCAATGACCTGAACGTCACCCCTGAGTCTGCCCTATTCCTTATTCTAGATTTACCTACCAACTTCTACATCCTAAATGTTCTTAAATCTTGTTTCTATTCATTCTTCCACAGCCCTTGTACACTTCCCCTTAATCTTTTGCCTCTCATCTTCAAATCTAGCAGGTTCTCAGTAACCTTTTAAAAAACAAATTTGTGCTTCTCTGGAAACCCTATGAACCTGGAGAGAGGATGAAAGACACCCAGGTATTTAGGACTCTCCTTCATAAGGTCGCTATGAGTCACCTGCGACTCAATGGCACTTAACAATAACATTAACATAGAAAGAGAGATCAGCTGGCCCAGTGGACAGAAAGCAATGCTACCAAGCCAAAGGTGGGTGAGTTTTAATCCTCAGCCGTCGGGTCTGTCTTTCATTGTTTTTGTTCAGACATTTCTCTAGGTCAAATAGCCCTGGTGTACAAGTTGCCGTACAGCGGTAACTTGTGGTTGCTGTGAGGCTGAACACTGTGACAATGATGTGTCAAATGTATTAATGGTCCATTACCAATGCAGAGAGTGGGGTGGAGCTCCCCGATTAAAACAAGCTTGGAAGGAGGAGTGGCATCCACTTCCATAATAACTTGCCTCCAGAAACCCTATGAACCTGGAGAGAGGATGAAAGACACCCACGAGTTGAGGACTCTGCTTCATAGGGTACTATGAGTCGCCTGCAACTCTATGGCACTTAACAACAACAACAACTAGAGGTTCCAGTTATCCTGGAGGTACCTTGGAAGAAAGGCAACTGAAAACTCTATGAAGCAAAATTCTGCTCTGACACACATGGGGTCATTGTGAATCAGAATCAACTTGTCAGAAACTAATTATGTAGGAGTAAGGAACTCTAGTAGCACAGAGCCTAGCTGCCAGCTGAAAAGTTGGTAGTTTGAAACCACCAATTGCTCTATGAGAGAAAGATGTGGCAGCCTGTTCTGATAAAGATTACAGATGTCAAAAATCCTGTGAGGTAATTCCATTCTAACCTGTAGAGTCATTCTGAGTGAGAATAAACTCAATAGATAGTAATAGGCTTGTTTGTGAGTGAGAGAAAAGGATCTCAGGACCATTAAAAAGTATTTTCCCAGGGAAAAGAAAAGTGCAAGTCCAAGCTCAAGACATCTGATGGTATAGGCTGTCCAAAACTTTATCTAATTCTGCTAGATGTTCTTAAGTTATATACCTCACAGTCTCTAAATTCTGTTCCATTCCCTTGAAAGCCTTCACTGCATAATGATATACAAAATTAGGTAACTCAGTAATAATTGCCCTCCTTATTGTGACTAAATGGTAAGGTGTAACATTTTTAAATCATAGTCAATAATAAAATAATCAGAACATAACAAGTAAAATCACCGTTCTGCTTGGATATCTGCTGTAAGCCATATACTAATTTAAGTGATATTCAATGAAGAGAGTTAAGTGTTAGTTCCAGTTTGACCATGACCGGTTGCTTGACCTTGGGTGAGTCACTGCCTTTGGACACTTATCAGAGGCCCAAGCATTCATTCCTCCTTTATTCTACCACCATAAGCCACAAATGTCCAGTTTTTCTCCATTCTGATCCACGTGGTTTATTGTTGTTAATTTGATTCCCAAAATAGAGCAAATTTCTTAAAGCAATCCTTCTATCACATCCCCATGGCCACTATAATTAGTTCCAGGGCAAGATATGAAATCCAGTCAGAGCGATGATATCCCAGAATGTATCCGAAGACCTTCTGATAAAGGAAATAGTCCTCTCTTCTGCAACTCTTGTTAATTACATAGGATCTACTCCTATTAATTATGTAAGATCTACAACTGATACAGCCACAATAGTTGATATTCAATTGGCAGGCAATTGAGACATTCTAAAGGCAAATGCTATTATACAGATGACACAACCTTGCTTGCTGAAACTGAGAAGAACCTGAAGCACATACTGCAGAAGGTCAAGGACTGTGGTCTTCAATATGGATTGAAGTTCAACATCAAGAAGACAAACATTCTCACTATTGGGTCCATTTACAGCACCATGATAAATGGAGAAAAGACTGAGGTTGTTAACAATTATAGCTGGCTCAGATCCACGATCAACACTCTTGGCACCAGCAGTCAGGAAATCAAAAGACAAATTGCATGGGGGGAATCTGCTGCCAGGGACCTCTCCAGAGTACTGAGAAGCAATGATGTCAGTCTAAAGACTAAGGTGCACCTGAGCCAGGCCAGGGTCTTCACAATTATTTGTTATGCATCAGAGAGCTAGACAATAAATGACTAAGGATGGCAGCAGAAGAATTGATGCCTTCAAATTGTGGTACTGGAGAAGAGTCTTGAACACAGACTGCCAAGAAAACAAATGGGTTTTTCTTGAAGAGTGTGAAAGCATTCTCCTTGGAGGCTAGGATTTTGAAACTTCATCTCACAAACTTTGGGCATGTGGCCAAGAGGGACTGATCCTTGGAGAAGGACATCATGCTCAAGAAAGGTGGACAGACAGCACAGGATAGGAAGACCCTAGATAAGATGAACTGAGACGGTAACTGGGCCAATAGGGGTTGGTGTGTCGGAGTCAGTGAGACTGGCTCAGGACAGGGCAGACTTCAGAGCTACGGGTCCCAGGTGATTCGACAGCACCTAAGAACAGCAACGACAAAGACAAATGGGAAAAATTAAAGGATTCAGAGTCTAAATTACATTATTGAATAGCTAGATTAAGCTATACCTACAACTTAAATACATCTATTATTTTCAATTAGACATGTCTTAGAAAAAGTGCAGCCCAAGTGCTCATTAGAGACAAAGATGACAAAGCTCCATCTCTCATACTTTGAACATGTTGCTATGAGAGGTTATTCCTTGGAAAGGGACATAATTCTTAGAAAGATGGAGGATCAGCAGAAGAAAGGAAGACTCAATGACAAGATGGATTAACAAAATGATGACAGTAATAAACACAAGCGTGTCAGAGTTGTTGAGGATAGCACGGGACAGGGTTCAGGTCAGTGGTTCATAGAGATCCTGTGAGTTGTACTCAACTCAACAGTACCTAACAACAATAACATAGTTTGAAGTTATATGAGCCAATACATTCTCTTCCTTTTTCAATTTCATTTTCTGTTTATAACGTTCATAGTCTTGACAATAGCATTTAATCTTTTGTTCAAAGCTTGAGCAAATCTTCAATCTTTTCTCATAAATGAAAGATAGATAACCTGGATAATCTTCAAGATTTCTGTCAGTCCTTACAGCTCACAAATCTCTGAAAGTTACATATACTATAAAAATGTAAGTGCATAATCACCAGGAAACACTAGTAAAGGACTGCTGTTAAACCAGCAAAGGATGATTGAGACTAGAAATGCAAACAGAAATCTTTCATCTTTGACCTGGACAAGGAGCTACCCTGATTTTCTGCCTCATCTTCTATACTTCAGCCACAAGTTTATATTCTCTGAGAACATGTGGAAGCCTGGAGAGGCATCTGAAAAGGAAGCACTTAAGGCATCCTTACTTCAGAAAACTTTGGATTCACCAACAGTTCACATTTTTGTTATTAGTGCTCCGTGATCTTGGATCATGCTCCAGGTTCTGACTTCTTTTACTCAAGTTCTTTATTTTGGTTCTGAGGTGAGCACTTCTGCCTTTTTTCCTTCCCTATCATGACCACTGGATCATGTCTTTAACTTGAACCCACCCCTTTATGTCTGCAGTTCCACCTTCATCTACCTTCAATGTACTGGAAGTGATGGTAATAGCAAGGCAACTCCAGACAGGGCGTGGACTTGTTTACAATCTACAAGAACAGGACCTAAAAGGCTGAAACCAAATCAGGCCAAACTCACTATCACCAAGCAAACTCTGACTCACAGCCACCCTAAAGAACGAAGTAGAACTGCTCTGTAAGGTTTCTTGGGCTGTAAATCTTTACGGAAGCACATTCTCTCATCTTTTTCTGGTAGAGCCGCTAGTGGGTTCAAACGATTAATCTTTCATTAACAGCCCAGTGCTTAATCCACTCTGTCACCAGAGCAGAGAAAGGAAACAAGAGGATGCTTATTTAGATGAGAGAATTATTTAATGAAAGAGATTAAACTCTTTAGAAACCTGAAGGGTTGAGCAAATTTTTTTATACACGGCACTAGCAATTATGTACAAAGGGTTTCACACACCTGGCTTCCTGGGTTTATAACTCTTTTGAAGTAAGGCATTTGACAAGGAACTATAATCAACATGCTAATTTGAAAAGCATTGCTTGGTCCCTGTGAGAAATTGCACTGCGGCACTGGGGTCATACCTGGAGGCACTGGAACCAGAAAGAAGAGATGTGGAAAGTTTAACAGAGTATCAACTTCTGCTTATTAATCTTACTGGTTGATTCTTTTCCTAGAAGTATTTAGACATTAAAGCATGCTGCTGGTGAAGTTTGCTCTTTGTTCTGACTTTGTAAAACTCATTGAAAAAGACAAATTTTAGAACTGTTTTATTAATTTTTTTTTTTTTTAATTTTGTGTACGTGTACCGTCAAATCAGATCTGACTGGTACAGGAGGATATTGCGCCTCCTTCTCCGGCAGAGCGTCTGGTGGATTCGAACCGTGTTCCTCTGGGATTGCAATTCAGTTTCTTGCCACTAGGCCACCAGAGCTCCCCTTGTTTTATTAATTCATTTAACATTCCATGACTAAATAACTTTTGCCAGAAACTCTGCTGGGCCTACGGAAATGAAAAAGACAGTGTTTCTACTCTTCAGCAGCTCAGGAATTGTGGGGGGGAAATAGACACTCTTTCAGTCAAGTTCCCAGGGAGGAAACAGAGCTCACCCTAAGTGGCTCAAATGAGGAGACTTCCGTGAAAGGGCTGCTTATAGAAGTGTGGGTAGAGCTGGTGAAATGCCCAGATAGCAGCAACAGCAGAAACTGCTACCACCTCTAAGGATGAAAGACTGCAAAGGAAATGGCAAAATGAGGAGACTGGAGGAGGACTGCCCAGCAGGAATCTTCATCAGGGAAGGCTTCACCTTCAGGCAGAAAAGAGGCTTCAAAGTTGGCAGTAAGAAGTGGGGTGTGGAGACAAGTATCTGATCTCTCTTGCCTTCCATTCTTCAGTCTCCAGCAAGTGCTTCCCATTGGTTGAACTCAATGAAAAACTCTCTAAGAGTCCAGATGGGGCAGTTTATAGGGATCATCCTCCTGAAGAGAATAAAGGCAATGAAGCGTGAAATAAGGCAGAGTAAAAAAAAGGACCCTTAGTTCAGTTTACCCCAGTTGCCATCACTATCCATTTTTGTACTTCATTTAAATGACAAAAACCTCATTCCAAACACAAGAAGACACAATTCTCATTGGTATTATTACCAGGTGATGTCATTTCAAGAATATTCCCATCTGGAACTTGAATTATGAGGTGAGATTACACCAGTATTCTTTAAGGAAATAAATAGAAAGAGATAAAAATAATTCCTAAAATAAGCTTGGCTTCTACAAGTCTTTCCTTCTGAAACTGGTGGTGAGGCCAAAGCTGACAAGGGTGGCTTCCTAATTTCATCAACCATTCCATTAAGCTTTAATAGCACAATCACTAGTAGAGGCATCCATGTCTTCACCCTCAAATAACTGAGCCCATTCTGGTCTTCTCAATTTTAGGTTCTCAACTTACCACTGAACTTTATTACTAGATGAAGAAGTTCTAGAAAATAAACTTATAAAATCCCCTGGGGTTTGTGAAAAGTCTTCCAGGCTTCATTGCATTGAAGCACCCCAACTTCCCATTCACGGATAGTGCACTTATTCCCTTTGCTACCTGTTGGTTCTATTGCATGAGGAGTCCCAGAATGGCCTAGCTCTCAATTCATCAGAACCATGGCTGTGTCACTTGGTGGAAACATTTCTCCCTTAGGCATCAATATACTCAAACTTGGGGCTTGAAGAGGAGAGCAAAAATTCTATCAAGTGGGTGGTTGTTATTGTTTTGTGCCATCAAGTTGCCTATAACTCATAGTGACCCTATAAACAATAGCTCTGAGCCATCCCCTGTCCTGAACCAATCTCATGATCTCTGACACATCTGCCCCTATTATCCCAGTCACTGTGTCAATCCATCTCGTTCAGGATCTTCTTTTCCTGCACTGACCCTCTACCCTTCCAAGTATCATGTCCTTCTCTAAGGACCGGTCCCTCCTGGAAACATGCCCAAAGCACATACATGGGCTAGAGTTTCAAAATTCTAGCCTCCAAAGAGCAACCTGATTTCAACCTCCTGTGTACATATTTGTTTGTTCTTTATTCTCTTAGCAGTTCATAGTATATTCAATACTCTTCTCCAGCACCACAACTCAAAGATATTGATTCTTCTTCTGTCATCCTTGGTCATTGTCCGGCTCTCTGATGCATACCAAATAGTGCCATGGCCTCTTCTAAACTAAGCTTGTAGTTCTGGCAGTTCTCTGTAGATGTACTGTTCCAGTAAGTTTTAGATAATGTTCAGCAGGGTTTTGTTGTCTGTGGTATTAATGATATTGTTAATAATTTCCATACTCTGTCGGGTCAATTTTTAAAAAATGGGAATAAATATGGATCTCTTCTAATCAGTTGACCAGGTAGCTGTCCTCCAAATTTTTTGGCACAACCTGGTGAGCATGACAAGGGCTGCATCTGTTTGTTGAAATATGCCAATTGGTATCTCTTCAATTCCTGGGGCTTTATTTTTTGCCAATTCCTACAGAGCAGCTTGAATTTCCTCCTTAATCATCATTGATCAATTGTTGTTTCATGAACTTCTGCATCAGCCAGTGCTTTTTTGGTATAGTGACTCTGTGTACTCTCTCCATCTTATCTTGACACTTCTTAGATTGTTCAATATTCTGCTCATAGCATCCTTAAATATTTCAACTCTAGGCTTACACTTGGTTTTCATATCTTTCAGTTTAAGAAATTTCAAGTGAGTTCATCCTTTTTGATTTTTGGATGCCAGCTCTTTGCACATTTCATAATAATAATACTTTGCTTTGTCTTCCCAAGCTGTCCTTTGAAATCTTCTGTTCAGCTCCTTAACTTCCCGATTTCTTCTATTTGCTTTGGTTTCTCGCCATTCTAGTGCAATATTCAGAGTCTTTTCTGATGCCTATCTTGGTCTTTTCTTCCTCTGTCTTTGTAATGACCTTTGGATTCTTCCTGGATAATATGCTTGATATCCTCCCACAGCTCATCTGTGTTCAAGGCCTCACACCTATTCACTCCATATCTTGGATATTAAATAGGTGTGAAGGTATAATAGTGGTAAGGCCCTCTTCATACTACCTTTTGGTTCCAATCCTTGTATTCTTCCTGTAAAGGAGACACCAATGCATATAGGTGGCTGATGCACATGTTTCATCCTTGAACTCCAACCTTGTGTGATGTCATAGGGCCACTGACCTCTGACTCTTCAGTACAGAAACTTTAGGAAGCTTCCACTGAAAATAGCATGCTGGCAGTCTTTATCTCTGAATGATAGTATGGAACAGAACTACCCACCAATCTGGAGCATCCACTTCAGAATTATGTGTGAGAAAGTACATTTCTGTGTTCTATAAACCACTCTACTCTAGAGTGGTTTTGTATCATTCTCTCTCTGTCTCTCAGAGAAAAGTTTGCATAACAGAAAAGTGCTGTCCTGTGCAAGTATGAACTTTTAAATGGAGAGAGGAGAAATGTCATGGAGAACCTACAGTAAGAAGAAAAGCAGGAATTGTAGTAAGACCTCCAAAATAACCTGCTGCCTTCACTTCACATTGATCCCAACCCATGGCAGCCTCCATCAGGGTACTGACACTGTAAATCTTTATGAGAGGAGACTGTCTTTCTCCCACAGCAGCTAGTGGATTCAAACCTCCAGCTTTTCAGTTAGCAACCCAACACCTACTAATTAGACTGTAAAGACAGTCAAGAGTTTCTGGGGTGAATTTGGCAGTGAACGAAATAAAGCTTTATAAAACAATCCTTTGACCTTGGAATTCTTCTTGGACCATCTGTCCTCCTCAGTGAGGGGGATGGAGGAGAACAGACAGAGTAAAGGATGTTTACTTCAGAAAGGACACAAGGGCAGGCATATTGTGTATATTTTGTGGATTTTTCTTTATTGTCACAGATTTGATGTTGTTTGTCTTCATTTGTCTGTTTCTTTTTTTTTTTTTCATTTGTCTGTTTTCAATGACTCGGCATTCTAACACCTTCCTGTGTGGTGAGAATCCAGATGGGGAGCCCCCACTGCAAATATTGGCTGTAGGCGAGTGCCTCTCTCCAAATCCACAAAATAAGAAAACCAGAAATTTTATCTCTGTGCCCTGTACCCTCACCTGTCAATCACAGAGGATGTCAAACATCTGATACTCCTTCTGGGACTTAGGACCATGGAGAGTGATATAAGACACAGAAGCATGTGAGAGATAATCCACAGCAGCCTTGTCACCAAGGATGAGAATCCACTGGCAGTGACACCTTGCCAGGCCTGAAGGTCTTGGTATTGACTGTCCAGTGGCATCAGTGTCTAGCAGCATCTTCACTAGACTGGCCCCGAGGGTGACTTTGGCTATGGTAGCTGCTGCCTGGCCTCTTGTTCTGGAACTTTTCCAAGCCTGGTTCTCCAATCTCCCTGTGATTCTCAAGCTACCTGATTTCCTTCCAATAAATTCCTTAACTACTCAAGTTAGCCAGAGTTTATTTTTGTTACTTTGTGTATAAGAAGCTTGGTACTGTGGTACAATCTCACCACCTCCCTTTAGGACTGAAGAAAGTGCTGTGTTCTGGTCAAATGACTATTCAAAAACTCAAACTCATTGCCATCAAGTCAGAATTTACTCATAACTCACCCTCTGGCAGATCTTCAGAAGCTGTAAATGGTGCAGGAGGAGATTATCTATCTTTCTCTCACAGAGTGGCTAGTGGGTTCAAATCACCAGAGAGGTAATACCATTGGGTTAGCTAACAATTCTCTCTCCACTAGTCCCCCGGAGCTCCCTATAGATCCCTGTAAAACTGAAATGCTGTCTGCACTTGAGTAATTTATGTGCACATTTCACTTTAAGCATTACACGTGTGGAAACAAGATGCATTTCCATGCACTGAGCTATTGTAACTATGGTGATAGGCAGAAAGTGCACTGTGCTGGCAATTAGAAGACGGGGACACAGCTAGTTGTGCATCTGCAGGCAAGCCAGTTTCTTCTCTCTGCAGGTTGGGGTGAACTGTGCTCCCTTTTCTAGTGTCTAAGACTCTGTGATCCTGGAAAATCAAAGGGAATAATTTATGTTAGCACCAAGCCTAGAAAACAAACTATTTTTTCTTGCAAAAGGCCTTGATCTACTTCACTCTCATACAAGTAAGACAATTTCAATTGTCAATCTTCAACTCACCTGTTCACAGCCTTGTAGACAAGCACAAAAGTTAATGTTGGGCTCACCTCCCAATGAGCTATGCTATCTGCAATAAAAATAACAATAGCTCACAGTTAGATAACACTTACTTTATGCCAGACACTGCTCAAAAGATGTTGACATATATTAGCTCATTTCATCATTAAAACAACCCATGAGGTAAGTGGTATTATTATCTTCACTTTATAGATGTGGAAGGACAAAGAGAGTAAACTGAAGGTCCAAAGATGGTACGGACAAAGCCAGTGTTCGAATTTAGATCCTATGTTTTCTAACAATATACTGTACTACCAAAGAAAAATAGAATAAAAGACATAAAATCCATTTGCCAGTAGTTCTGCAAACTGAAAGACAGTCTAGACAGATGGTTGGGCTGTCAATTCTTTCCACTGCATTCAATGTTGGCAAAATTATCCCCAAAAGAAAATTATAAGGATGAGATTCATAGCATTAGGCAAGATCTAGTTCTAATTCTCTCTCTCGCCTTCACGAAGATTAGAACTAATCTTAATCAAGTCAAAAAGAAGAGTGCCTGTCACACTATAGTGTCCCAATAAAGAAGCTAGCAAGGAAATTCTACCCTTCCTCCTGGGCTGGTCCCACTATGAAAGGGCAGCCTGTCATCAGGAAATCCTGACTTATGTCTTCTTTCACAATTGGAAGCTCTCAAATTTTACCCTGACTTTGAGAGAGTCAACATTTGCTCTATGATGATCCTTCAGGCTAAATTCCCAAACTGCCAAGACCTGACTGTGTGTGGGAGTGGCGGTGGGGGTGGGGTTGTCAATGTTTCTGAGTCTCATCTGTGACAATCATTCACTTGGCAACTGCTGGGGAACTCTGGTGACCTAATCACAGATAACTCAAAAGCTGTTCCTGCTACAACCCAAAGGCATGGTTAAGCCAAAGGCTGCACCTCTCCAGTGGCTCACAGCCACCAGCAGCTCCAATCTGTGCGAATGACAGCCTCAGAAACCCAGTGGGGTGGGGGAAGAGGTCAGCTAAGAGTCGGCTGACCCTATGGCAAAGGGTTTTTGTTTTGTTTATTTTGTGGAAGACACAGAGTGGTGCCCTAAAGGTAGGGAGATCCAGAGGATAGCTAAGTAAGTAAGCATATAGTTCTCAACCTGATTGGAGAGAGAGTCAACTTACATGGAGCTTTTCCAATATAAAACTCATTCTCATTGGATCAAGATATTCCATATGAGTTATGAAATCAAGGCTGGTAGGTGGATTTGGGGAAGTGTATGTCAACAAAATCTGTTCCTAATAGTCCTCATCAACTTTCTCTCCCTCGCCATCACCACATCAAACTCCTAGTGCACTTATTCATCTCAATCATTGAAGCTAATAATATCTAAGGTCACACTGAATTACAGAATCCTGTGGTTCGTTCAACAACTGTTGAACTCTGAATTTGAACTTTCAGCCTCCTAAGTGGTAAGAAAATAAATTTTTATTTGTTAAAGTAAAAACCAACCAAACAAAAAACCACTAACAACTGTTGAGTGTCTGCTCTATGCTCTACTTTCTGCAAGCAAGGTTGTTATCATAACACAGATCATTGAGTCTTCTTTCCAGTAATTATGAAACCATATTCTTCTTTGTATAGTAAAACTTTTCTAATTATTCCTCACCAGATAGATTGAGTAGACATAGGGAGAGGATACATATCTGATAAACACCTTTTTCCATTTTAAACCTTGTAGTGTTCTCCTGTTCTGTTTGGACAACTGAATTTTGGTCTAAGTGTTCTGAGATTCCCATTCTTCTTAAGATTAGTCATCATTTGTTATGACTCACACAGTCATATGGCTTTACACAGTCAATAGAACACAAGTGAACATCTTTCTGATATTCTCCATTTTCAGCCAAGATCCATCTGATACTAGCAATGATATCCCTCATGCCCCAACCTCTTCTGAATCCAGCTTGAAATTCTGGCAATTTACATGATCATCAGCGGGATTTTTACTTGCATATGATATTATTCAATAATTTTCACGTTCTGTTGAATCATCTTTTTTCTTTTTAAATAGGAACAAACATGGATCTCTTTCGGTTAAGTGGTCTGGTAGCTGTTCACATAGGCTAGTGAATGTGTTTGTGTCATGCTTTTAGGAGGGACCAATCCTTGAAAAGGGACAGGATGCTTGGAACGGTGAAGGGTCAGCAGAAGCAGAAGAGAGGAAGATACTCAAAGACATGGAGTGACACAGTGACTGGAACTCAAGTATATCAAAGGTGATGAGGATACTACAGGACAGGACAAGGTTTATATCTATTGTTCATATGACCACTACAAGTCAGAGTTAACTTGAGGGCACCTAACAACAATGGGATAGTGGACAAGACCAGAGCTGCCTCTGTTGAAACACATCAATTGTTACTCCATCAATTCCTGGGAACTTATTTATTTTATTTATTTTTTTTTTGCCAATGCCTTCGCTACACCTTGAACTTCTTCTTTCAAGTAAAGAAGACTTGAAATATTTACTGCAGAAGATAAAAAATTACAGTCTTAAAAAAAAAAAATTACAGTCTTCAACATGGATCACATCTTAATAGCAAGAAAAGAAAAATCCTTACTACTGCATTAATAGGCAACATCATAATAAACACACGAAGAAAAGATGGAAGTTGTCAACAATTTCATTTTACTTGGGTCTACAAACAACACCTGTAGTACTAGCAGTTAAGAAAATGAAGACATGGGAGCTCTGGTGGCCTGGTGGTAAGAAGCTGCACTGCAATCCCAGAGGTTCATGGTTTGAATCCACCAGATGCTCTGCTGTAGGAGGGGCAATCTCCTCCTGTACCAGTCAGATCTGATTTGATGGTACACACAAACAAAACAACAAAATTAAAAAAACCAAAATAAAACAAAAAACAAAATAAAAACAAACAAATAAAAAGACATTTAAGACGTGTGACATTGGAAAATGCTACTGTTAAGGGCCTCTCCAAAGTGCTAAAGAGCATTAACATCAGTTTAAAGCCATCGTATTTTCAATCACTTCACATACATCTGAAACAAGGAAGACACAAGACGAATCAATTTCTTTAAGTTGTAGGCTTTGCAAAAACGGAGTATCCCATGGACTTCCATGGACGCAAACAAATGTGTCTTGGAAGAAGTGGAACTAGAGTGCTTCTTAGAAGCAAGGATGCTGAAAACTTTGTCTCACATTCTTTGGGCATGTTGTCACACAGAGTTAGTTCCTGGGAAAAGATATTATGCTGGGAAAAACGGAGGGCCAGTGAAAGAGAAGAAGACCCTCAATAAGACAAATTGACACAGTTAACTGTAACAATAAGCTTGAGCCTGTCCGAAATTGCAAGGACAGCACAGGAGAGAGAGAGCAAGGTTCGGATATGATAGGTCACAATGATTGACTCAATGACAAACAACAACTCTATGCTCAGGGACAGAGGTGGCCCAGTAGTAGTATTCTCTCTTTCCTTGAAAGATATCCAGCTCTCAGTTGATGTCCCTCCTACACAAGCCACCTCCCATCTGTCAGTAGAGGTTCACATGTTGCTGAATAGCTCTTCAGCAGAGGTTTCCAAACTAAGACAGACTACTGTGTTCTATATCCTCAAATCAGTTAACAAAACTCCTATGGGACTCTAATTAATCAGTTCAAGTCAATCACTGGGATAGCACAGAACAGAACAGCTTTTTGTTCTTTTGTGTATGAGGTTGCCAGTGCTGGGGGCCAACTAGGCAGTAGCTAATCACACCAACTCTGTGATGAGTCCTGAAGATACAAAGGGTTATTGAGATCCAGGTGGGCACAGCCCCTGACCCCTAAAAGATTTCAGTCTGATTGAAGGAGTCAGAGAAGCAAACCAACAGCTGCAAGAAAACACAAGAAGTCTGAGATACAGGAATGCACAAAATAGCATTTTCTGAATTGAACTTCCCAGGTGGAAGTTTAACCTTCTGTTCTCCAGAATAAGTAATTCTTTTGTCTTCTTGCCTAAACCATTTCCTGATATCAAATACAGCAATATAATAAACATCTGACAAATTCTAAACCTAATGCAGCCACCTTCCTTTTCGTTTCAGATGCAAAGCACATTCTCCCCACAGTCTCACTTCCAATCCCAAATCCTGCATGTTAACATTCTCTGCCGAAAGGCCATTTTAATGAGGAACTTGGTTCAGGCATCAGATTTGGAAGTACATTAATATTCATGATTAGTATTTGTAAAAACCTTTATTTCAAGCTTTTGTTTCTGTTGATGAGGGAGTCTTAAAATGGCCAGAAATTCCCAATTCCTGTTTATTCAATCCAGACATCTATTTTCAGAGTATTTTCTCTTTGGCTTCCATTATTTCATCAGGGCTGGCAAGGAGAGTTAGTTCTGCTCCTGTCCAAGTGTTAAATGGATACTCATGTGTCTCTTTGCCACATTGGTATAATTAATTTTATTGCAAATAAGTTTTTTCTTTTTTTTTCTCCTTTGCATGCAAATGTGGTACCCTTTCAGTGTTTGCATAATAGCAGTAATTCTTTCATTTGTACAAAAGGACATGCATTATTTTGGCAGATAGATGGAGTTTTGATGGCAAGATTATTACATTTCCAAAAGCAAAGAGGAGACATCAGAATTTAGCCAGACGCTGACTAAACACCCCCCTTCCTCCAACTGTATTGATCTTGGGCCAAGTGTCTAACACACTACACTTCCCTCCCAGGGAACAAATCATGCAGAACAGAAGGACCTCTTTGATAGCCATTCTTCTCCTTCTGCACTCGTTGTATACCTATTCTCTTCCTTGCTCCTTGGGCAATCAATATATCACCTGGATTCTCTTGAACTGGAGCCTCAAGTCAAGTTTAGGCAATCAATGGAATGCACTAGCATAAGAATGGAGGGCAGGAGCAGAGGGAGGATGAAGTGTTTAATCTGCCTGCTCACCAGCATCACAGTGGTTACATACTGGGCTGCTAAGTGAAAACGTGGAGGCTGGAACCTACCAGCAGCCTACTTCCAAGGCTGGAACCTACCAGCAGCCTACTTCCATAAAGATTACAGCTTTGGAATCCTGTGGGGCAGTTCAATTACATCCATGTGTCTTAATGAATTGGCAATGACTTGATAGTAGTCAGTTTTTGTTTTGTTTTGATTTGGTTTTGCTTACTACATAGACTAATAAAAGAAAGAACAAGTCTGTCTTGGAAGAAATACAGTCAAAATAATCCTTATTCATCATACTGGGGACATATAATAAAAACACTCTCCCATTTTACTTTATTTTATTTTTTTAGAACTTACATCCTTGGAAACCAAACAAAAAAATATAGTACGCTTCACAAATTTGCATGTCATCCTTACGTAGGGTCCATGCTAATCTTCTCTGTATTGTTCCAATTTTAGTATATGTGCTGCTGAAGCGAGCCCCCATCTTATTTCCATATATTTTGCGTTACTCAATATTTTATCCACGGAACCTTTCAGTATTGAAATTCTAGACTTTAATCTTTTTCCTTTAATTTGCTCAGCTTTAGAAATTCTGAGCATTTACTTCCCTGTTGGTTTCTAACTCCATGTCTTTCCACATTTCATTAGAACGCTTTGTTTTGCCTTCTCCAAGTGCACTTTGAAATCTGTTCAGACCTCTTATTCTATCACTTCTTCCATTCACTTCAGCTATTCAACATTTAAGAGCAAGTTTTAATCTCTTCTGACATCCATTTTGGTCTTTTTTTTCTTCCCTGACTTTTTTAATGACCTTTTAATTTTTCATAGATGATGTCTTTCACAACTCATCTGATCTTTCATTATTTATGGTCAATGTACCAAGTCTATTCTTGAGATAGCTTTAAATTCATGTGAGATAAACAAGGTTATATTATGACAATCATGGATTTTTTCATGTTTTTTCACTCCAATTTGAATTTGTATATGAAATTGTCTTTAATATAGATTGAAGCTCAACATCAAAAAGATAAAGTTTCTCACCACTGGGCCAGTTGGCAGCACCATGATGGATGGAGAAGAAACTGAAGTTGTTAACAATTTCAGCTTGCTTGGCTCCACAATCAACCCTCTTTTTTTTTTAACTTTAGACCCCAATTTTTTTTTTAATTTATTACTAATTTCAAT
>NW_006399799.1:14861191-14867020 GCF_000299155.1 Elephantulus edwardii
ACACCACCAAAATAGAAAACTATAGGCCAATATCTCTCATGAATATTGATGCAAAAATCCTAAATAAAATACTGGTAAATAGAATCCAACGATACATTGAGTCATCAATTATTATTAATGTATCTTGAGTAAATGTTGAATCAACCTGAGACTGCAAAGGTCTATAGAAATCCTCTATTTCTTCATCTTAGCCTTTAGTGGTTGGTGTGTATATTTTAATAATAGTTGTATTGACAGCCCTTCCTTGTATGTGTCTTCCTCATAGCATTGTTTTTCAGGGTAGATCTTGAAATGTTCTGCTCAACAATTAATACAATACTATTCCTCTTCAATTTGTCATTCTTAGCATAGTGTTATTATTGTGTACCATCAAGTCAGGACCAACTCACAGCTGACCCTCCGGTGAGTTTTCAGAGACAGTTAATTGCACAGCAATAGAGTGCCCCTCATTCTCCCACGGAGCAGCTGGTGGATTCGAACCACATGCCTTCGGGATTGCAGTGCAACTTCTCGCCAATTGGCCACCAGTGCTCCTAGCATAGTAGATCACATGATTATCTGATTCAAAATGACCAATATCAGTTCATCTCAATTCACTAATGGCTAGAATATGAATTTTTGTTTCATTTAATATTTTACAACTTCCAATTTTCCTAGGTTTATATTTCATACATTCCACATTATAATTACTAATGGGTGTTTGAGAAACTAGAGACTGTATGTAGAAGAATGTAGTATAAAGATTGGAAGAAGACCCATCAACAACGTATGTTATGTGGATAACAAAATCTTGCTTGAAAAAAGTGAAGACTAGAAGCACTTACAAAGAAGACTGAGGACTATAGTCTTCAATATGGATTGTATTTCAACATTAAGAAAACAAAAGTCCTTACCACTGGACTAATAGGCAATGTCGTGATAGATGGGAAAAGGATTTAAATCTCAACAATTTCATTTTACTTAGATTCACAATAAATAAGCAGGCTAGCAGCAGTCAAAAATTGAAAGATGTGTTTCATGGGAAAAATCTGTCAAGGGCTTTTTTTTAAGTACGAAAGAACAAGGATGTAATTTTTAAGACTAATGTGTATCTGACTTAAGTCATGATATTTTTAATTTATTCAAATGCATCTATAAGTTGGACAAGCAATAAGAAAGATGAAAAGAGAATGGATTCCTTTGAATTGTGGGGTTGGTGAAGAGTATTACATGTACCATTGACTGAGAAAAGAACAAACAAGTCTGTCTTGGAGGAGGTGCAACCATGGTACTTCCCAGAGGTAAGACTTCATTTCACCCAGATGGTGAGAATTCATTTCACCTTCTTTGGGCATGTTATCAGGAAGCACCAGTTCTTAGAGAAGGGCTTTGAAAAAGGATAGTGAAAGAATGGAACATTAGCAAGATGGATTGACACTGACTGTACCAAAAGACTTGAGCATGGTAAATATTGTGAGGATATATTGTTGGCTACGGTAAAGTTTCAATCTGATGTTCATAGAGTTGCTATTGTATCAATTAAAATTCACCTAACAACAGAGGCACCTCAGAAGAAAAGCCTGGTGATATACTGCTGCTGCAAGCTCTATGGAGCACAGTTCTACACTCCTACCCATGAGGCTGCTATGATTTGGAATTAACTCTGTTAGCAACTAGTTCTACTTATGATTTTCAGTTTCAGTGGGCATCAATCATCCATGATTGCAGAGCTCAGGATAGAATTCTTACCAGGCCATGATGATTGGTTTAAGGATGGGCATGTGATCTAAATCAGGCCAATGAGATGGAATTCGAGGAGCTTTGCTAGAGTAACTAGGAAAAAGGTACTTTCTATCCTCTGAGGTTGCTGAGGGTATGAACTGAAGATTTAACAGACATCTGCCACAAGGGGCAGAACCTGCTTAAAATCTGAACCATCAGAGAGGAAGCAGAATAGAGAAAGAAGAGATGAAAACTGGTTTCTAAATTATTCCATTTGTCCCTGGGCTTAAAACTTGTTTTGACTTTGCAATTACAAAAGGGAGCAGGAGATCTACTTATATAATTTACTTAAGTTTCAATATTCCTACATTTTCCATAGGCTTAGCTCAGTGACTGCCACAATGGTCTTGAGAATGACAGAGATCATAAGGATAGTGCAGAACAGGGCAACATTCAGATCTGTAGTTCACAAGCTCATTCTGAGTCATAGTTGACTCAGCGGCACCTAACAATTATCACATAGATTTCTGTCGCTAACAACCAAAAGAATCTTAATGAGTCAATTAAAGATTCAAGCTCTTCATGTTGTTAAGAGCCAAACTTATCTCCGACACACCTGACGTCCTTCCCACAGGAACCGTATCAATCTATCTTGGCGAGGGTCTTTCTCTCTTGTACTGACCTTCTAGTCTTTCAAGCATCATGTCCTTGTTCAAGGACTGCTCCCTCCCAACAACATGCCCAAAGTATGTGAGATGGAGTTTCATTATCCTTGCCTCCAAGGAGCAAATTGGTTTCACTTTCTCTGGGACAGACCTGTTTGTTCTCTTGGCAGTCCATGGTATGTTCAATACTCCTCTTCAGCACCACAACTCAAAGGCATTTATTCTTGTTCTGTCATCCTTAGTCACTGTGCAGCTCTCAGATGCATAACAAGCAATTGAGAAGACCACAGTTTGGATGAGATTCACCTTAGTCTTATGACTGACATCATTGCTCTTTAGTACTCTGGAGAGGTCCGTGATAGCAGATTTTCCCAGTGCAACTAATCTTTTGATTTCCTAACTGCTGGTGCCGCGGGTGTTGATTGTGAATCTGAGTCAGCTGAAATTGTTAATTACTTCAATACTTACTCTTCATATCATGGTGCAACCTATTGGCCCAGTGGTAAGTAATTATTTTCTTGATGTTGACTTGCAATTCCTATTGAATTTTGGAATTCTGCAGCAAGTACTTTGAGTCCTCCTCACTTTCAGCAAACAAGGCTGTGTCATCTGCATAACACAAGTTGTTGATGAGTCTTCCTCTGATCCTGATTTCACGTTCTTCTTCATAAAGTCCAGCTTCTTAAATCATCTGTTCTGTGTATAGATTTTAAAGGATGGAAAAAGGATATATCCCTGATACACTTCTTGATTTTGAACCATGCTCTATTCAGATAATAGCTCCATGATCTAAGTCTAGTTTTCATATGAGCATAATTAAGTGTTCTGGGATTCCCATTCTTCTCAATGTTAGCCATAATTTCTAACGATCCACACAGTCTAGTGCCTTTGCATAGTTGTTGCTGTTATGTGCTATTGAGTCATTTGCAACTCATAGTGACCCTATGTACAACAGCCCTAAACACTGCTCTATCCTGTGCCAATCTTAATGTCTCTGACACACCTACTCTCATTACCCCAGTCACTCAATCAATCCATCTCAAGTCTTTCTTTCTTGCGCTGTCCCTCCACACTCCCAAACATAATGTCCCTCAAGGACTGGTCCCTCCTTGCAACATCCCCAAAGTATGTCCAATGAAGCTTCAGAATTCTTGCCTCCAACAACCAGCCTGGCTTCACCCTTTCCAGGACGAACTTGTTTGTTCTGCAAGCAGTCCATAGTATATTCAGTACTCTTCTTCAGCACCACAGCTCAAAGACACCAATTCTTCTCCTATCATCCCTAGTCATTGTCCCACTTTCTGACTCATAGCAAATAATTGCAAAGACTATGGCCTGATCAGGCATACCATAGTCTCTAGACTGACATTGTTGCTCTTCAGGACTCTGGAGAGGTTCCTGACAGCAGACTCTCACAATACAATTCATCTTTTCATTTCCTGGCTGCTGGTACCAATAATACTGATTGTGGAGCCAAGCAAATTGAAGCTGTTAACAATCTCAGTTTCTTCACCATTTATCATGATACTGCCAATCGGCTCAGTGGTGAAAATCTTTGTTTTCTTGATGTTGAACTTCAATCCAAATTTAAGTTTTCAGTCCTTGGCCTTCTGCAGCAAGTGTTTCAGGTCCTCCTTGATTTCAGCAAGCAGGGTTGTGTCATCTGCATAAGGCAGATTGTTGATGAGTCTTCCTCCACTCCTGATGCCACATTCCTCCTCATAGAGTCTAACCTCCTGGATGAAAAAACAAATACACATCCTTCTGTTACTCTCTGCTTTCAGCCAAGATCCATCTGATATTAACAATGATATTCCTAGTGCCACAACCCCTTCTAAATCTAGCTTCTGTTTTGGCAGTTCTTCAATTTGGATAATCCTTGGCAAGATTTTGCTTGCGTGTGATATCAATGATTTTCTTCTATAATTTCCACATTCTGTTGGATCACCTTTTTGGGGAATGGAAATGAATATGGGTCTCTTTCGGTTAATTGGCCAAGTAGTTGTTATGTTCGGTATCATGAACTGAATAATGGAGAGACACAGAAGAAAATGGGATTTCATTTTCTGGAGCATCTATTGTGTGTTCTAGAACAGGACAAATAGGAATACAAGCTGATTTATTTCATGATTAAAATAAGTACAAAAAACTTTGCTCAGTTAAACTGAAGAACTTGCTGAGTGCCACACAACTTGCAGACAGTGAGTTATGTTCAGACCACACCCTGTCTGGATGCAGTTCTACTAAACCCTCTCCACTCCACTTAGCTGCCCTGCTGTTTTGGTATCATCTCCATACTCTTTCTCATTATTGTCATTATCACTATTGTCTTCAGTAAACTCACTGGACTAAATGAACAAAAAAGCTGAGTTTTCTAATCACCAGAAAAGATAAACCCTGAAATATACGCTTAAGTGTGCAAATAACTATGACATAATGAATATTACTCCCAGTTGAGGAAATGGAGGACTAGGAACATCTTTATATGGTGGGAAGGAATCTAAGGAAGGAGGAAAAGTAGTTCAGACTACTCATACAGCAAAGTAAAAAAAACTCAGGTTAAAAAATGATTACTTTTCCTCATTAATATTCTTCTCTTAGTTCATCAAGTTTTCTCTCCCTGACTCCATGCACCATTTCCTCTTAAGGTTCTTCCTTGAGAGCAACAAGACAGAAAATAGACTGCTTTGAGGTCCCCATTTTCCCCCACTTACCAAAGTCCTCTTGGCATGGTCCCTCTAAATCTCATGGCAGAAAGGAGAAAGTTATCCAATCTAAGGAGACACTTGGACTTCTTCCTCTATGGAATTCACCGTTAAGGCACAAGGAACTGTGAACTGGAAACCATTCAGCTGGTACTAAAGGCCAGTTAACAAAACTCAGAGTAAGTCCTGAAAGTTCCAGCATGTCTAGACTCATATCCAGATTCCAAAGAAAGTGGTGTCACGTGCTTTAACAAAGGTGCTTTTTCTTAGTGAGGCAAGCCCTGGAGACGGTCTTTTTTCTGTCTTTAGCAGAAATCCTGACTCTGACTTCTTTTCTTGTTAGTAGCCCCGTTACTCTGTAAATGAGCAACAGGCTTTGACACGTGTCATGACTCCTTTTAGCACGCTGCTTTCCTACAACCATCAATAAAAGGTGGTGTGCAGATGCTACAGTAGGCAGACAGACCAGGAACCTCAATCAGCGTATCTGCCAAGTCAAACACGTCAGACAAAGGTGCATTCTTTTTTTTTTTTTTACATTTTCAATTAGAAACATTGTATTTACTGAACTTAACAGAAGAAAGAGAAAAGGCAGTGGAAACTAAAGGAATTGCTAACATCCTAACAAGTTTTATTCTACACGAGATATTAATAGTTCTAAAAGAGTCTCCAAATTTGAAAAAAAAAATGCTAAACATCATGTTTCTGATTATATGTTGAGGGTTTTTTTTTACGGCATATTCTTTCCATTTAATTTC
>NW_006399799.1:14867120-14869712 GCF_000299155.1 Elephantulus edwardii
TTGTTTTTCAATGCAGCATAGTATTCCATTGTGTGAATATACCACAGCTTCTCTACCCATTCGTTTGTTGATGGGCACTTAGTTTATTTCCAAATCCTTGCTATTGTGAACAAAGCAGCTATAAACATGAGTGTGCATATATCTGCTTGGATATCAGTTATGGTCTCTTTGGAGTATATTCCCAGAAGTGGAATTGCTGGGTCAAATGGTATCTCTATTTGCAACTTTTTGAGAAAGCACCATACCACCTTCCATAGTGGTTGAACCATTTTACACTCCCACCAACAGTGAATAAGAGTTCCAGGTTTTCCACAACCTCACCAGCATTTGTTGCTTGCTGTTCTGTTAAATTTTGCTATTCTTACTGGGGTGAGATTATATCTCATAGTTGTTTTAATTTGCATCTCTCTTAGAGCTAGGGATTTTGAACATTTCTTCATGTGCTTGTTAGCCATCTGAATGCCTTCTTTGGTGAAGTGTCTGTTCGTATCCTGTACCCATTTTTCTATTGGATTGTTTACCTTTATCTTGTTGTGTTGCTCAACTATTTCATAAATTCTGCATATAAGTCCCTTATCTGATATGTCATTACCTAATTCTTTTTATCCTGTTGGAGTTTTTGGATGTGCATAGGGATTTGATTCTTAGAAGATCCCATTCATCTATTTTTATCTTCGCCTAGTTGTAGGTCACAATCAACACTCTTGGCACCAGCAGTCAGGAAATCAAAAGATGAATTGCAGTGGAAAAATCTGCTGTCAGAGACCTCTCCAGAGTACTGAGGAGCAATTATGTCAGTCTAGAGACTAAAGTGTGCTTGATCCAAGCCATGGTATTTGCCATTACTTGCTAAGCATCAGAGAACTAGACAATGACAAAGGATGACAGAATAAGAATTGATGCCATTAAGTTGTGGTGCAGGAGAACAGTGCTAAACATACCATAGATCACCAAGAGGACAAACAGGTCTGTCCTGAAGAGGGTGAAACCAAGTTTCTCCTTGGAGGCAAAGATTTTGAAATTCCATCTCACATGCTTTGGGCATGTATCCAGGAGAAGAACATCATGCTTAGATGGATGGAGGGACAGAACAGGAGAAAAAGACCCCAGTGAGGTGGATTGATACAGTAACCAGGATAATGGAGGTAGATGTGTCAGAGTCAGTGAGATTGGTTCAGGATAGGGCAGAATTCAGAGCTATTTTACATAGGGTCACTTTGAGTCACAGATGACTGACTCAATGGTACATAACAACAGCAACAACAGTTGATAATTTATTCCACAGTCAGCCCTTAGCCTTCTTTTGGTGGGTGATATTGAGCTTCTCCATTGACTCTTTCCACAGATGTGGTCAATCTGTTCCTATGTATCTCATCAGTTGGAGTCCAAGTGTAAATCAGCGATTTATAGTTCTTAAAAATTATATTTGCAGTGGCGGTGGCAGCGGCTGTCAGAGCTGGAGAGAGACCACACGCAGCAGCCATGGAGCATCAGCGCTGGCTGCTGATGCTGGAAGCCAATCCCAAGGTCACTGACCAGATGTCTGGACTGTCATCAAGAGTGAGAAGTAACTGAGCCTATGTCAGAAGCTGAGGATAACAAATTTCAACTAGAGACAAGTTTGTGTACATGTTTCTTAAACAATTAGGGCTACAGCCTAACTGGCAGTTCATTGATATATACGGGATGGAACCTGAACTCCTCAGCATGGTACCAAGACCAGTCTGCACAGTGTTCCTTCTCTTCCCTTTTACAGAAATGTATAAAGTATTTAGAAAAGAAGAAGAAGGGAAATATAAAATCTCACGGACAAAATGTAACATCATCAGTATGGTTCATGAAGTAAACAATCAGCAATGCCTGTGGAACAATTGGACTGATCCATGCTATTGCTAACAATAAAGACAAGATGCATTCTAAATCTGGATCAACCTTGAAAAAATTCCCAGAGGAGTGAATGTCAATGAGCCCAGAGGAAAGAGACAGACACCTAGAGAACTATGATGTTATTCCAGTTACTCAAGAGACTGGTGCTCCTGAAGGTCAGACTGAGGCAAGTATAGATGAGCAAGTACAGAACTTCATTTTATTGCATTAGTTCATGTACATGGGCATCTCTGGGAACTAGATGGATGGAAATGATTTGCAATTAACCACAGGAAAACTAATGATGAAACTTTGTTAGAGGATGCCATAGAAGTTTGCGGAACGTGACCCAAATGAATTAAGATTTAATGCAATTGCTTTTTCTGCAGCATAGCTTGTTAATAAAGGGAACACCAAATACTGTGTTATTTACAACAAAAACTTAAGTTTCTGCTGTCATACACTAACTCAAATGTTTTGTTATTTTCATTAATGTGACTGATTAAACTTTATGTGAATTTTTAAAAATTCTGTTTGGAATTTATAAGTCATTTGCTGTAAAAAAATTCTACCATGTCATCTCCAGCTTCATTTCTATCACCATGGCCATATTTTTCAACTACCACTCTTTATTTCTAATTTTTGCATTTGAGTCATCAATTTTTTTTCTATAATTATATTTTATTAATTTTCATAAACATTTACAGAGATTTTGGGTTTCCATTC
>NW_006399799.1:14869812-14910427 GCF_000299155.1 Elephantulus edwardii
TCATTGTTATACAATTCTCCCCACCCCCGCCCCTGTCCACAGTCCACTTTACTATGCATTTCTTTTTCTGTAATCTTGTCAAGCACTATTTTTAAGAGCAAGTTAAATAAGATGGCTTTAAACCTGACTCTCCTGGGATTGTACTGATTCCTTAGGTTCTTGGTTTTATCATCCCAGGGACCAAGCAGGTTCGCCTTAATTGTTTAACTACACACTTAAGCCAGAGCCTTTGTCTAATTGGATCATATTTACAGCATTACATCATCACAACGTTAAACTATTCTCAGACTGAGAGCATCCTTTGGTTGATTTGGCTTGTTGTTTATTTTAAAAAAACTCAGGAGGGAAGAACGAAACTGTCTCTTCATTAATAGGAACTACCAGGATAAACAGTAAAAGTGGAATCATGTTGAGTCGCTGATGTTTTAGTGGCATGAAAATCAGTAATTTAATATCCTCTCCCGGCAAAATTTGGTTCACAGCTATGGAAAATTTGAAGGTGATATTTTGGTCACTTGGAGGTTGGGGCAAGTTTGATTAAAATTACTAGTCTGGAAAATTCAATTAAATAAGATTTTCTTCCTAAAACACATTATTGTGGTTTGAGAAGGAGTCCCTGGGTGGTGCAAATTGTTTAAAAGTGTTTGAAGGTTAACTAAAAGGTTGATGATTTAAGTCTGTCCAGAAACACCTCAAAAGAAAGGTCTGGCAGCTCACTTCTGAGAAGTCAGCCATTAAAAACCCTCCACAGCCTGGTTCTGCTCTAACACGTGTAGGGCAACCTTGAGTCAGATTCAGTTGAACAACAATGCGTTTGGACTTCTTTTAATTTGCAGTTTGATATAACTTTATTGTTCATACGTAAAAATTGGTGGACTTTTTAGGCATGACACATTGTAAAAACAGGCAATCTTTTTCATTTCATTTTTCTTTCAGATTAAATTTTCAACTATATGGTAATCTTTTAATTTGGTTGTTTTATTCATCAAAGTTGATTGACACATGCTCAAGATTTAATTATAATGATAATAACAGCTAACATTTTTTGGCATATACTGGGTTCCAGGTGCTGTGTGTAAGTGGTTCAGATGTATTATGTCATTTGATCCTCAAACAATCCTATTAGTTTCTATTATAATCCCTACTCTAAAGATGACGAAAATAAGGCTTAACAGGCTGTGTAATCTGCCCCAAAGTCATAATCAGAGGAGCAAGGATTTGAAGTCAGGACTGAAAGATTCCAGTCTGGTTCTGCAGCTGAGTCATGGAATTTCTGAGATGGTTTTACCAGTGCTGTGTTGTGTGAAAGAACACAAAAATCTTTATCCAAAATAACAGATTTATTTTCAACTAAATCAAACCAAAACTAAACTAGCTTCCATCAAGCCAATTTTGACTCAGAACAACTTTCTCTCAGGTTTCCATCTCAATGGAGAGAAACTTCCCACCTCTCTCTCAGGGAGCAATGGTGTGTGTATTCAAGGAGCCAGAGACACGTGCGGTCTTTGGCCGGTGGTGAAGCATTCTGTATATCACATCACCAGAACACCTTATTTTCACCTAAAACAATAAAAATATTTCTAAATTTTGGAAATAGTTCTATAATAAATTCAGGCAAATTATTTTAATAATATCACCTGTAGGTATATAGTAACATAATTATATCTTGTAACTTTTAAACATCAAAAACAAATGAATTTTAAACAAAATGTAAAACTTTATAACTTCAATTGAACTTCCATTCAAAAAGAAACATCAAAGGTAAATGCTGTGATACCTCCACTTTGCAATGGCTGCTAAAGTAAAAGAATGCAGAGGGGAGAGAGAAATATGTCCAGTGACAAGACTGAAAATTAATTGCAAAGTGGTCAGTGAATTTGAACTAGGTTGTTGTCTTCTAGGTCTATGAGCACAAAGTAGCAGTTGGAAATTTTAACCAGTACTTTGTAACACGGTGTATGGAACATCTACAGAGAAAAGGTATTTACTAAGAATTTTTGATTAATTTCCTAAGAATACAGTCCAGGAAATGAGCCTGTCACTACATCTATGAAAGTGATATTACAGCTATGTAATATTGCTACAGAAAAAAAAAATCACTAATGCTTGACAGTGAGACTTAAAGAAGGTCAGATGGAGGCAATTACAAACCCCTGAAACTTCTAGACACACAGATGAGAGAAATAAAGAAAGCACAGACACACACACACCCCTCACACACATTCAAAATGTAGCTTTAATAGAAAATTAAGAACTCTTAACACCAAGAAAAGATGGTCTACAAAATCATCAACTAGAACATAAAATGCCTAAAGGTAAAATTGATTTTTTAAATAATCTGACAAAGATTTGAAAATAAATACATCTAAAATGTTCAAAGGCATAAATTAGGGCATCGTATCCATTAAAAATGAATAAGAAATTATCAAGCACAAAAGAAACATAAAAAAAAAACAAAACCAGATCTATATAAAGGGGGAAAATGTATACTGAATTTTAAAATGTCATTTAAAAACAAAAGACAAGACAAATTTGAGTTAGCCAAAGAGAGCTATGAATTGAGACATAATTATGACACATATTCATAGAATTGAGTCCAGAGTGGCAAACTTTTTTTTTTTAAATACAGTAACTGATATGCAGGGGCCAGTTCTTGGGAAAAGGCATCATGCTTCGAAAGACGCAGGATCAGCAAATGAGAGGAAGGCCCTCACCACAATGGACTGACACGGTGACTGCAACTGTGGGCCTGAGCGAGGCACCGGCCATGGCCAGCGTGGAAGATGGTGCAAGGTTTCCATCTGCTGTTTACAGAGTCACTATGAGTTGCAATGAACACTACCTCATAAGCACCACAATAGTACTAAGCAGTGCCAAAATAATAGAAGTCATAGATAAAAAAGAAGAAAGCACCACAATAGCACTGAGCAGTGCCAAAATAGTAGAAGTCATAGATAAAAAAGAAGATCGAAGGTGTTTGTTGTGATGTGCCATCAAGTCAGAACCAACTCATCACAGAGCAGCTTGTGGATTCAAACCGTGTTCTTTTGAGTTTTTTTTACCACTACACTACTAGAGCTCCCTAAATAAAGAAGCAATATATGGAGAAATTTGACTTGAGAATTGTCACTTGCTTTAAATATCACTAATTTCACATTATGTTGTTGTTAGCTGCAATCATATGGAGTCTGATCCTGGTGACCTTATGTATGTAAAGCAGAATGACTTCATAGAATTTGTAAGACTGTGATCTTTTCAGATGTACCCTACCCATCTCAGGAGGTGCCTATGGGTAGGTTTTGGTTAATAGTCAAGCACATAACTATTTGCACCACATAAGAACTCTGTCCACATTGCACTAGGAGTCAAAGTCTATGCTCAAAGTGGAAGGAAAAAAATGAGAGGTTCCTAAATTTGAAAGTGTTATATACTATTGAACTCTGATGACTTGCACTGCAAACCCAAAGGAACAGAGTTCTAATCCACTGGCTGTATGGGAGAAAGATAGACAGTCTCCTCCTATTTAATTTAATGCTTCTGAAAACCCACAAGAGATCAGCTATGAATCAGTTCCAACTCTTTGGTACACAACAATAACTTTAAAAGGCTGGCTAAAGCAAACTATACATGACTTATTGTATTGTTGTTGTGTATCAGAGAGTCTGAACCAACCTATAGCTGACCCTTCAGTGGGTTTTCAGGGCAGTTAATCTCATGGGAAGAGACTGGCTGAACGTCCAGCAGGTTTTCAGAGGCAGTAAATCACATGGGAGGAGACTGCCCATCTTTCTTCTGCAGAGCAACTGGTGGCCTCAAACCACATACATTCAGGATTGCAGCACAGCTTCTTGCCACGAGGCCACCAGAGCTCCTACAAATAATTTGTGCACCAGAGCTGTACAAATATTTTCAATAAATCCACAGATAATAATTTAACACTATTAAGAAAAGTCAGTCTTCCTCCAATTCTAATGCCACATTTTTCCTCATAGAGCCAAGTCTCCCATAATAATCTGTTCTGCATATAGATGGAAAAGGTATGAGGATAGGACACGTCCCTGGCATATGCCCTTCCCAATTTTGAACCATACAGTCTTCCCTTGCTCTGCTCTCACGACTGCCTCTTGGTCCAAGTATAGGTTTTGCATAAGCACAATGAATTGTCTGGGATTCCCATTCTTCTCAGAGTCAGTCACAGTTTGCTGTGGTCCACACAGTCAAAGGCCTTTACATAGTCAATGAAACACAGATAGCCATTCCTCTGGTATTCCCAGCTTTCAACCAAGATCCATCTAACATTAGCTACAATATCCCTAGTACCATGGCCTCTTCTAAACCCAGCCTGCCCTCTGGCAGTTCTCTGTTGATGTCCTCTTCCAGGTGTTTTTGGATAATTTTCAGCAGAATCTTGCAGACATGTGATATTAATGATATTGTTCGATAATTTCCGCACACTATCATATCACCTTTATTTGGAATGGGAACAAATATAGATCTCTTCCAGTCAGTTGGCTAGGATGGTTATCCTCCAGATTTGGTGAGCACATATAGGGCAGTATCTGTTTGTTGAAATATATCAATTGGTATACTGTCAATTCACAACCCTTCTTGCTGAAACTGAGGAGGACCCAAAGCTAATACTGCAGAAGATCAAGAACTGTAGCCTTCAATATGGATTGAAGCTCAATATAAAAAAAATAAAGATTCTCACCACTGGGCCGATTGGCAATATCATGATGGATGGTGAAGAGACTAAGATGGTAAACAGCTTTAGTTTGCTTGGCTCCACAATCAACATTCTTGGCATCAGCAGTCATGAAATTAAAAGGCGTTTTGTGCTGGGAAAGTCTGCTGTCAGAGACCTCTCCAAAGTATTGAAGAACAATGATGTCAGTGTGGAGACTAAGGTGTGCCTGATATAGGCCATGGTCTTTGCAATCACTTGCTATGTATCAGAGATCTGGATAATGACTAAGATGATAGAAGAAGAATTGATGTCTTTGAGCTGTGGTGCTGGAGAATAGTATTGAGTATACTATGGACTGCTAGGAAAACAAACAAGTTCATCCTAGAGAAGGTGAAGCCAGGCTGGTCATTGGAGGCAAGGATTCTGAAGCTTCGGCTGACATACTTTGGGCACGTTGCAAGGAAGGACCAGTCCTTGAGGGACATCATGCTTGGGAGGGTGGAGGAACAGCACAAGAAAGGAAGACTTGAGATGGATTGATTGAGTGACTGGGGTAATGAGGGTAGGTGTGACAAAGACATTAAGATTGGCTCATGATAGAGCAGTGTCTAGTTAGGGCTGTTGTACATAGGGTCGCTGTGAGTTGCAGGCGACTCGACGGCACATAACAACAACAAGAAAGACCAGTAAGGTTCTGAATATAAGAAAAACAATCACTAGTGAGTTCTCGAAATACTGATAATAATTTGCTAGAAAATATAATAAAAAATAATTATAAATATTTTATATATCAACAAAAATCACTCAGGGATAAATTTAGCAAAACATTTTCTTGGCTTTTATGGAGAATGTTACAAAATTTTGTGAAAAGAAACAACACAGAAACCATAATAAATAGACATAACTTGTACAAGATGATGAAAATTGGATATAGTGAAAGTGGTAATTCTCTTAAAAATCATCTCAAATTGACTGCAATTGCAATCAAAATTCAAACAGAAAAAGTTGATCTTGAAATTTATTTGGAAAAGTAAAGAAACTTGAAAAGCTGATGTAATTTTAAAATTGAAAAGGGTTGGAAGACTTTTCTACCAGATAGCTAGATTTATCTAAAGCAATACTAATAAAGACAGGAACTGGCTTAAGGACAAATAGATCAATGGAGCATGCATACCATTAAACATATGAAATTTTGATATATTACAGATACAGTATTATAAACATCATGGATGAGTTGTTTAATAAATCACACTGTGATTTGCCTAAAAAGCAAAAATTAACATTCAATCCTTATCCCACATTTTATAAAATAAATTCCAGGTGGATTATAGATTTAATATGGCAATTAAATCTTTACAATTTGAGGAGAAAGTTTAGGAATAATGTTTTAAGGCTATGTAGATAGAAAGATTTTCTTTTCATTCTCAAAATTCTAGGATATAAATTATACTTTTTTAAAGTAGATTTGTGGTCAAGAGAAATGCTACTAAGCAGACAATAATTTGTGTTGGACTAAACATCTTTTTTATTTTACCTTTTTAAAAAAAAATTTTAGTTGATGTTAAGTGCCATCAAGGATGACTCAAACTGTTGTTGTTGTTATGTGTTTTCAAGTCTCCTGCAACTCATAGAGCTCCTATGTACTCTGAAACCTGCCTTTTCACTGAGCCAATCTCATCGTTCCCAACCAACCTAATCCATTTCTCCAGTCACTGAGTCAATCCATCTCATCCTAGGTCATCTTCTTCTGTTCTGTCCTTCCACCCTTCCAAGAATGATGCATAGTGATCCTATTAACAGCAGATCTGAACCTTGTCCTATCCTGCGCCATCCTCATCATTTCTGACATATTTAAACTCATCACTGCAGTCACTATGTCAGTTCATCTAGTTGAGGGTTTTCCTCTTTTTCTGACCCTCACCTTTCCAAGTATGATGCCCCATTCCAAGGAATAGCCTCTCCTAGCAACATACCTAAAGTTATGTGAAGCAAAGATTCATCATCCTTGCCTCCAAGAAGTGCTCTGGTTTTACCTTCTTCAAGACATATCTCTTTATTCTTTCAGAAGACTGTAGGATATTCAGTCCTCAAAGATATTGATTTTTATCTTGTCATTCTTGTTCATTGTCCAGATTTCAGATGCATAGCAGGTGATTGGAAAGACTATGGCTTGAATTAAGTACACCTTAGTCTTTAGACTGACATCATTGCTCTTCAGGACTTTGAAAAGTTCTTCAAAGAAGACTTCAATGCTATATGTCTTCAGATCTCCTGACTGCTGATACCAAAGGTGTTGACTTTGAATCTGAGCTAGATTAAATCATTGACAATTTTAATCTTTGCTTCATCTGTCATAATGTTGCCCACTCCCACAGGAGTGAAGATCTTTGTTTTTTTGGTGTTGAGATATAATTTATATTGAAGGCTCCATCCCTTGATCCTTTGCAGCAAATGCCTCAAGTCCTCCTCACTTTCAGCAAACAAGATTGTGTCGTCGGCATAACATAGATTGTTGGTGAGTCTTTCTCCGATGTTGATGCCAAACTCTTTCTCATAAAGTCCATATTCTCAAATGATTTACTCATGATATAGATTGAATAGGTAGAGAAAAATGATAAAATAATGGTATATACCTTTCCCCATCCCAAACAATGCAGTGTTTCCTTGCTGTGTTCACACAACATCTTATCTTGGGATAGGTTTCATATGTTGTCGTTGATTGCCTTTGAGTCGAACATGACTCATAGCAACCCTATGAACAAAAGCCTGAAGGCCCTCTACAACTATCAACATTTATCAAAGTTCATAGAGTTTCCAGAGGCATGTTGTTTAGGAAGTGGATGTCACTCCTGCTTCCAAACGTGTCATAGAATGTTACTGGTTGAGCTGCCTGTGATGCATAATGACCCTATGTACAGCAGCTCTGAACCCTTCCCTGTCCTGAGCCAGTCTCCCTAATTCTGACACACCAACCCCCATTGCCCCAGTTACTGTATCAATCCATCTCATTTAGGGTCTTCCTCTCCTGCGCTGTCCATCCACCTTCTCCAAGCATGATGTCCTTCTCCAAGGATCGATCTGTCCTGGCCACGTGCCCAAAGTAAGTAAAATGGAGCTTCAAAATCCTAGCCTCCAAAGAGAGACTTCGTTTCATCCTCTCCAAGACAGACCGATTTGTTTTCTTAGCAGTCTATGGTATGTTCAAGACTTCTCCAGCACCACAACTAGAAGGCATTGATTCTTCTTCTGTCATCCTGAGTCATTGTCCAACTCTCTGAAGCATAACAAGTAATTGAGAAGAACATGACCTGGATTAGGCACACCTTTGTATCATGCTCTTCAGCACTCTGGAGAGGCCCATGACTGCAGATTTCCCCAAAGCAAGTAATCTTTTTTATTTCCTGACTACTGGTGTCAAGAGTGTTGATTGTGGATCAGAGAAAAATGTAACTGCTAACAACCTCAATCTCTTCATCTATCATGGTGCTGCCAATTGGCTCAGTGGTGAGAATCTTTGTCTTCTTGATATAAACTTCAATCTGTATTGAAGACTACAGTTCTTGACCTTTTGCAGCAAGTGCTTCAAGTTTTCTTCCATTTCAGCAAGCAAGGTTGTGTCATCTGCATAACATAAGTTGTTAATGAATCTTCCTCCAATCTTGATGCTACATTTTCCTCATAAAATTCTACCTCCAAATGATCTGTTCTGCATACAGATTGAAAAGGTATGGGGCAGGATGACTCTCTGATGCACTCTCTTATTTTGAGCCATGCAATGTTTTCTTGCTCTGTTCTGAGGACTGTTTCTTGGTCCAAGTATAGGTTTTGCATAAGCACGATCAAGTGTTCTGAGATTCCCATTTTCCTCAAGGTTAACCACAATTTATTGCAAACCACACAGTCAAATGCCTTTGCATTGTCAATAAAATATAGACATTCTTATGGTGCTCTCTGTTCTCTGCCAAGATCCATCTGACATTGGCAATAATTTCCCTAGTGCCACAACCTCTTCTAAACCCAGCTTGTATTTCTGGTAGTTCTCTGTCAATGTACTGTTCAAATCTTTTTTGGATAATTTTCAGCAGGATTTTACTAGTGTGTGATAGCAGTAATATTGTTTGATAATTTCCACACTCTGTCAGGTAATTTTTTTTTAATGGAAATAAATATGGATCTTTTCCAGTCAGTTGGCCAAGTAGTTGTCCTCCAGATTTCTTGGCACAACTTGGTGAACACATGCAGGGCAACATCTATTTGCTGAAATGTGTCAATTGGTATTCCATCAATTCCTGGGACGTTATTTTTTGCCAAGTCCTTCAGAGTAGCCTGAACTTCCTCCTTCATCATTGTTGCCTTTTGATCATGTGTTGTTTCTTGAAATTCTTCTGTGTCAGCCAATTCCTTTTGGTACAATGACTCTGTATACTACTTCCATCTTCTTTTAATGCTTCCTGAATCATTCAATATTCTGCTTATAACATCTTTAAGCATTGCAACTCATGGCTTGGATTTATTCTTCAGTTACTTCCACTTTAAGAAATGCTGACCAAGTTTGGCCCTTTTGATTTTCCTACTGCAGCTCCTTGCACATGTCATTATAATATTTTGCCTTGTCTTCCCAAGTGGCCCTTTGAAATCTTCTATTCAGCTCCTTAACTTCTTGATTTCTTCCCTTTGCTTTGATTTCTCAGTGCTCTAGGGCAATATTCAGAGTCTCTTCTGACATTCATTTTGGTCTCTTTTTCCTTCTTTTTGATGACTTTTTGCATTCTTCATGAACAACATTCTTGATTTCTTCCCACAGCTTATCTGGTCTTTGTTCATTTGTGTTCAAGGCCTCACACCTATTCCTGAGTGGGTGTTTAAATTCATGGGAGATAGACTCAAGGTCAAATTTTTATTCCTGTGGGTATGATTTAACCTTGTTTAATTTTAATTTGAACTTGCATATGAGCAGTTGATGGTCTGTTCCACAATCAGCACCTGACCTAGTGTTCACTGCTAATATTGAACTTCTCCACTGGTCCCTTCCACAGATGTAATCAGTCTGATTCCTGTGCATCCCACCAGGTGAAATCCATGTGTATAACCTGCTTTTATGTTTCTTATAAAAGGTATTTGCTGTGAATAAATCATTGATTGTACAGAATTGTATCTTTCCATCCCCAGCCCCATTTCTGTCAACAAGTCCATATTTTCTAAGTACTGATCCTTTTTCCTGATTCCCAACTTTTGCATTTCAGTCACCTATTATTATTAATGCATCTTGGTTACATGTTCAATCAATTTCTGACTGCAACAGTTGATAGAAATCATCTATTTCCTCCTCTTTGGCTCTGGTTGTAGGCACATAAATTTTGAATGATAGTGGTATTAACAGGCCTCCCTTGTATGCATATGGATATTATCCTGTTACTCACAATATTGTCTGTATTCTCCATAAAGTTTTTCAGAGAAACTGGCTCAGCCCTAAGTCCACTGTTGCTAAAGGCACTGACATCCCTAGGAGGGTGGAGGTGAGTGTGTATGGGGTAGAGACTGTACTGGGTGACACAGAAAGAATGACACCATAAGACTGTAAAATTTTTGTACAGCATTTTATTAGAAATTTACTATTTTTATAAAAATATTCCTGTTCCACAGGTGATTGCTAATGAAATTAGAAACAGCCAACCAGCTTACACTTGATTGTTAACAAAATAAAAACATCCAGTCAGCTTACATCCAGCTTTCAAGTAAATAAAAAACACTTAACCTCTAAAATCCAACTGCTCCAAACTGGAGACTCACCCTCAGGCAAGACTCAACCAATTCTTAAATACAAAGGCCCAATCAATCAAACATATTCAATATGTATGATTAGCAAATTATGGAAGTGGAATTCTATAAAGAGGAGTGTGGCATCAGGATTGAAGAGAGTCATCAATAAACTGCACTATGCAGATGACACAATCTTGCTTCCTGAAAATGAGGAGGACTTGAAGCATTTGTTGCAGAAGATCAAACAATGCAGCCTTCTGTATAGATTGCACCTCAATGCCAAAAAAACAAAGATCCTTACCACTGGATGGATAGTGTCATGATGGATGGAGAAGATATTGAAACTGTCGAGAGCTTCATCTTGCTTGGATAGACAAGTAACACCTTTAGTACTAGTATTCAGGAAATAAGGAGATGCATTGCACTGGGAAAATCTACAGTTAGGGACCACTCCAAATTATTGAGGAGTAATGATGTCATTTTGAGGATTAAGGTGTGTCTGATTCAGGCCATAGTCTATCTAATTCTTTGCTGTACATCTGAGATTAGAAAATTAATAAGGATGACAGGAAAAGAATTGACGCCTTTGATCTGTGGTGTTGGAGAAGAGCACTGAACATCCCATGAAAGGCTAAGGGAACAAAACCTTGGGGAAGGTGCAGCCAGAGTGCTAGTTTGAGGCAAGAATGATGAGGCTTTATCTCACATACTTTGGACATGCTGCTAGGAGGGGTTTTTATTTAGAGAAGGACATGATGCCGGGAAGGGTGGAGGGCTGGCTAAGGAGAGGAAGACCCTCAATCAGGTGGATTGGCATGGTGACTGCCCCAGAGGGCTCATATGTGACAGGAAGTGTCACTGAGTGATTGCATAGGATAGAGTAGAACTTCCACATAGGGTACCCCAACCTGTAATTTTTATGGAAAGAGATCATTAAGTCTTCCTCTTGTGGAGCCTCTGGTGGGTTAAAGTCATGGACCTTCTAGTTAGCAGCCAATTTTAACATTTAAGTTACTAGGGTTCCTTACCATGAAGCAGTTATTGTGTACCACTGAGTCAAAACCGACCCATAGCTGAGCCTCCAGTGGATTTTCATGGGAGGAGACTGTTTATCCTTCTCCTGCAGAGAAGCTGGTGGATTCAAACCAGTACCTTTGGTATTGTGGCACAACTCCTTACTACTAGAAGTTCTAGATCACCAGAGCTCTCTACTGAAGCTTAAATGTCAAAGCCTTCTAATTCACATAAATCCCTGTGAAATCTATGAGATTCTGGGAGCATTTAAATGTTCCAGAAGCAGAGTGAAAGCCAACTGCACTAATCAGAACAATATGCAGGAATTTCTGGTCAATTTGCTTGGAAAAGTTCTTAGAAGAAAGGGCCATAGAGATAATTCAAGGTTTTGTTGTGATTTCTTTTCTCCTTCTAATAAAATATGTTTGTATTTAAGTTTGTCATTATAATTGTAAATAATTCTTCCTGAAGAGAAAAAAAGAAATGAGTAACAGCTACTGTGGGTGAATTCTGACCTAATGGAGACCCCAGAAGTTCTCCATGGGGCTTTCAGAGCTGTGGTCTTTAGAAGCAGACCAAGACTTTCTTCAAAGGCACCTCTGGGGTTGGTACAAACCACGAATCTTTTCATTAAGTAGCCAAGGGTTTAATGATTTATGCCACCTTATGGTTCCTTTCCCTAAGTTATTGTTGTTATGTACCACTGAGTCAACTACAATTCATAGCAACCCTACGATGTTGTTTTTGTTATGTGTCATTGAATTGCTTGTGACCCATAGCAACCCTATGTACAGCAGCTCTGAACCCTGCCTGGTTCTGAGCCAGTTTCACTGATTCTAATGAACCAACCTTCACTGTCCCAGTTACTGTATCAATCCATCTCCTCCGGGGTCTTCCTCTCCTACACTGTTTCTCCACCTTTCCAAGCATGATGTCTTTCTCAAAGGACCAATCTCTCCTGGCCACGTGCCATGTGAGATGGAGCTTCAAAATCCTAGCCTCCAAGGAGAAACTTGGTTTCACCCTCTCTAAGACAGACCTATTTGTTCTCTTGGCAGTCCATGGTGTATGTTCAAGACTCTTCTCCAACACCACAACTCAAAGGCATCTGTTCTTCTTCTGTCATCCTTAGTCATGGTCTCTGATGCATAGAAAGTAATTGCGAAGATCAGGGCCTGGATCAAGTGCACCTTAGTCCCTATACTGACATCATTGCTTTTCAGTGCTCTGAAGAGGTCCCTGACAGCAGATTTTCCCAATGCAAATTCATTTTTTTATTTCCTGACTGCTAGTGCTAAGACTGTTGATTGTGGTGCCAAGCAAGCTGTAATTGTTAACAACCTCAATCTCTTCTCCATTCATCAGGGTGCTGCCAATAGACCCAGTGGAGAGATTCTTTGTCTTCTTTATATTGAGCTTCAATCCATATTGAAGACTACAGTTGACCTTCTGCTGCAAGGGCTTTAGGTCTTGTCAGTTTCGGCAAGCAAGGTTGTGTCATCTGCATAACATAGGTTGTTGATGAGTCTTCCTCCAATCCTGATGCCACATTCCTCCTCATAAAGCCCTGCTTCCCGAATGATCTGTTCTGCATACAGATTGAAAAGATATGGAGACAGAATGCATCCCTGATACATTCCTTTCTTGATTTTGAACCACACCGTGTTTCCCTGTTCTGTTCTGAAGACTGCTACCTGGTCCAAGTATAGACTTCACATAAGCACAATCAAGTGTTCTGGGATTCCAATTTTCCTCAAGGTTAGCCACAATTTGTTGTGATCCACACAATCAAATGACTTTGCATAGTCAATGGAACACAGATAGATATTCCTCTGGTACTCTTTGCTTTCTGCCAAGATCTATCAAAACCTTGCCCTAACCTGTACCATTATCAGGATTTCTGTCATGCTCAAGTCCATTGTTGTAGTCACTTCGTCAATCCATCTAGTTAAAGATCTTTTCTTTCACTGTCCTTCAGCTTTTCCCAGGATATATCTTTTTTAAAAGACTGACCCCTCCTGATAACATAACTAGTTAATGAAATGAAGTTTCACCATCCTTGTCTCTAAGGAGCACTCTGGTTATACTTCATTCAAGACAGATTGTTCTATTGGCAGTCAGTAGGATAGTCAATACTCTTCTCCAGCACAAAGACATAATGATTCAAAGACATAGATTTTTCTTTGATCTTTCTTATTCATTGTCTAACTTTCATATGCACAGGAAGTAATTGAAAAGACTTTGGCTTATATCAGGTGTACCTCAGTCTTTAAACTGATATCTTTGTTCTTTGCAGAGTTACTTGATATCATATTTTCCCAAAGCAACCCATCTTTTAAATTCTTGACTGCTAGTACAAAGGATTTTGATTATGGATTCAAGTAAGATGAAATTGTTGACAACTTCATATTTTCGCCATATCAAAATGTTGCCTACTTGTCAAGTGGTGAAGACTTTTATCTTCTTGATATTGATATGTAGGAGAACTTCAAATTCTTGTTCTAGAAGATCAAAGATTATAGCCTTCAATATTCACATTGATTCATAATTTCAATTTTGCTAAAAAGCATAAGAAGAAGAAAAACATACTCTGTAGACATCTCTTGAGCTTAATTATTAACTTCTTACTGGGAAAGTAAGGGATCATACTAGGTGTTGGAGCGATGAAAACCAAGCCTGAGGGAGAAATGTAGGTGCCACCTGGCCAATATTCCAAAGCAATGAACACCTGTCTGATTTTTCTCTGGTGATCTGCAGCTTCTTTGTAAAGACTGCCTTCTGCCTTCATTCTTCCTGAGATCCTGACACATTTTAGTGAAATGATTTGCAGCAAAATGCATGTAGCCTATTTTGGCAATCATTTAACTGTCACACATTTCAACTCTTGTTGCTTTTATGTTGTACACCTACACAGAAAGAAGAATGAACACTAATTAGAAGTTAACTTGGCAAAGAACTGATCATGGATACTTTAAGATTGCATAAAATAACACCAAAACAACCTCAAAACAAAACATACACAGGAAAGTAAATGAAGATGTTAAGGAGAAAAACTCTTGGAAATAAGAAGAAATCCAACAAGAATGCTCCTTAGAAGTGAGGATGGTGATCATTTTCTGGCTTATAAGCATGATAACTGGGAGTTCATACTTCTGTATGGCATGTGCCACCCTTAACCTTTGTTACAACATAGGCACACTGCCCATCTGATGTGAGAAGAGAAAAAAAAGAAGTGAGGATGGTGAAGTTTTGACTTGTTTGCTTTGTACGCATCATTAGGAAAGACTGATCATGAGAAAAGAGAGTCAGAGAAAATGAGGGAAACCCTCAATGAGATGGATTGACACAATGCCACAATATACTAAAACATATCAACAATCATAAAGAAGGTGCAAGACAAGGCAACATTTAGCTCTGTTACATAAAAGATTGCCAACCTGACAGCAACTGACCACAAGAAGAAAAATATTTAGAAAATCAAATGTACTGAGTGGCGACATGACACTGGAGGCCTGGGGAATAGGCTAATAGTATTTGCTGATTTTTGTGGCACAAATACTACCACTGCTAATTTCAAGCTATTAATATGATGGCCTTAAACACAGAATTGGGAAAAGATGTGTACAATTATCTATGGCCAGTCAATATGAGCCACTTTAGCAAAGTATTGACTGTAGCTCAGTTCATGTTTATCCTACTTTATCATTTGTATCTCAACATTAAGAAGACAAAAATTCTTACCACTGGACCAATAAACAATATCATGATAGATGGAGAAAAGATTAGAATTATCAATAATGCCATCTCTCTTGGATCCACAATTAATATGCTTGGCACTAGCAGTACTGAGTTGGTCCACTGTTAGGGAGCTCTCCAAATTACTGAGGAGCAATGATGTCAGTTTGAAGGCTAAAATGTGCCTAATTCAGGCCATGGTCTTTTCTATCACTTACTATGCATCTGAAAGTTGAAAATTGATACGGATGACATACCATTTAATGCTTTTGCATTGTGGTGTTAGAGAAAAGTGCTGAATATTCCATGGGCTACTAAAAGATCAAGCAGATATACTTTGGAAAGAATGCAGCCATAGTGCTCCTTTCAGGCAAGGATGGAAAAGCTTCCTTTCACATACTTTAGTCATGTTGCTAGGAGATGCTATTCCTTGGAAAGTACAAAGTACTTGGAAAGATGGAGAAACAGCAAAAGAGAGAAAGACCTTAATGAGATAGATTGGCCCCGTGACTTCAGCAATGGGCTCTAGTGTGGCAGAGATGATAAGGATGGAAAAGGATAGGGAGGACAGGGTTCAGATCTATTGTTCATAAGGTGACTGTAAGTCATACTTGACTTGATAGTACCTAAAACCAACCACCTTATCATTTATTTATTTATTGCTTCTTTGTTTTGTATGTTGAGTGCCTATGATAAGCTAGATTTTACTGAAATACAATAGGGGGAAAGGGAATTTGGGATTGGTCTCTGGGAGCTCATAATCTAGTGGGGAGACAGACATCAAAGTGTAAAGACTTAAGTAAATTTTAAACGTGAGTGTATATGGTATTAAAAGGTCATAGAACTGGAAGATAAAGTTTCCCCAAGAATGTGATCATTGGGTTGATAGAATATTATGTAGAGAGATAAAGCTGGAAGCCAGTGCATATGCAAAGGTCCTGTGGTGAATGCATCACTTTTCACAAGATACTATGTAAACATGACTATCTCTGTCCTTTACTGTATTTCCTTGGAAGTAATGGTTCCAGTGGAGACCTTGAGTGGCACAAACAGTTAAATGCTCAATTAAAACCAAAAGGTTGGTAGTTGGAACCTACCCAGAGATACCACAGAAGAAAACTCTGACAACCTGCTTCTCAAAAGTTGTACAATGTTTAAAACAATGTAGATTTCAGATCTACTCTGTGGTCTTCATAAGTCAGAATCAACAGCAACTTGTTTTGTTTTTGTTTGTTTAATGATTTTAATTTTCAGTTAGAGGCATCCTACTTGCCATAAAGATTGATATTTTTATATCAGGAATGTAAAGATTGAAACAGTCAATAACTGGTCTTTAAACTTCTCAAAGTAGGTCTTTGTTGTAACTAAAGTAAGAAATAAGTTTTAAAAGACAGGCTTTTATTTTTTTGGTGTTTTTTTTAAAACTTTGTTAATTTCTTTAAATTTTTTTTTTAAATTTCATTATTTTTTGTGTGTACCGTCAAATCAGATCTGACTGATACAGGAGGAGATTGTTCCTCCTTCTCCAGCAGAGCATCTGGTGGATTTGAACCGTGTACCTCTGAGATTGCAGTGCAGCTTCTTGCCACTAGGCCACCAAAGCTTGCCAGCTTTTAGTTTTTTAATGTATGGCTTAAGTTTGGGGAAGATGCAGCTGTTCCATGGTTATATCAACTGATACTAGAAGAGCTCCACGTCACCTTTCCTTGAGCACTAGAAAGGGTCACTCAGTTTGAGAGAGGAGTTCAATGTGGAGTGATTCTCCATGAAGAGAAGTGATGGATTCTGGTTAAAAGGAGCAGGAGATCAAAAGGAGTTAGAGTACTCTGACTCTGCCTTCTCCAACATCAAGAGGTATGGCAGCTAAGACAACACCATCCATCCATTATCTCCACGACTCTTACCTGCTGACAGAAAAAGCCATTGCTACTTCTCAGAGAGGTACTTCCATTGATAGTTGTCTGTAGGTCAGCAGAAAACTGATACTTGTTTGGATTCCAAAGTTGGATTGGATGGATGTCTTTGCTCCTTGGTCAACAACCCAAGATGTTCACAAACTCACATACAGAGTGCCAGAAAGGCAGTGAGAGACACAGAAGGAAGAGCGCTGACTGAACTTGAAAGTGTTAAAAGCTGCCTCAATGCATTTTTTTAAGAAACCGAGAGACAAATAATGTGACTGGAATACAGTACAAATCAAGGATGAAGGGATAAGAGATAAGGACTTTCTAAAGAAAAAAAATACCATCTTGGGTTGATTAAAACTCATGGCAACTCCATGGAATAATGTAGAACTTCCCTATAGAGTTTCCAAGGTTATAAATCTTATAAAAGTCGATTGCCCCGCTCTCACAGAGCATGTGGTGAAATTATACCTCCAGCAGCCTTTAGTCACCAGCTGAGTCCTCAATCCTTGAGCCACCAAGACTCCTTAATAAAAAAGAATTACTTTTTACATAAAAGGGAAAGGTCATCATTGTGTTTCAAATAGAACAGAGACATAAGTTACTTTGTGAAAAGAATTAAAACTATACTATTTTATTTAAGGGCCAGGTTTAGAGCTCTGGTGGCTTAGTGGTAAGGAGTTGTACTGGCAAATCAAAGACTGACAGTTTTAAGTCCCAACTGCTTCCAGAAAAAAAGACAGTCTCCTCCTGTGTGATTTGCAGCCTCTGAAAATTTGCTAGAGGGTCAACTTTTTTAGTATGTTCTTACTTAACAGCACAAAACAGGGCTTGGGGATGTGTCAGATCAGCAGTATGGCCCCTCTTCTCATTTTCTTTCTCAAATAATCTCCTGTTGAGCCTTTGAGTCCTGATTTCTAGCTGATCCTGGAGTCATAATTCTCTTCAAACTGGAAAAATAAACTTTTGGTATTCAGTGTGTGTGTGTGTGTGTGTGTGTGTGTAAATAAGCACTGTCTATATGTTTGTTGTACATAGGTCAAAAATTCTCACCCCTGGACCAATCGGTAGCATCAGGATGGATGATGAAGAGATTGAGATTGTTCACAGCTTCAGTTTGCTCGGCTCCATGGTCAACACTCTTGGCACCAGTAGCCAGGAAATCAAAAAACGTATTGCGATGGGAAAGTCTGCGGTTAGGGACCTCTCTAAAGTACTCAAGAGCAACGGTGTCTCTCTGGAGACTAAGGTGTGCCTGATACAGGCCATGGTTTTTGCAATCACTTGTTATGCATCAGAGAGTTGGACAATGACTAGGGAGGATAGAAGGAGAATTGACTCCTTTGAGCTGTAGTGCTGGAGAAGAGTACTGAATGTACCATGGACTGCCAAGAAAACAAACAGATTCATCCTAGAGAGGGTTAAACCAAGCTACTCCTTGGAGGCAAGGATTCTGGGGCTTCGTCTGACATACTTTGGAAATGTTGTAAGGAGAGACAGGTCTTTGGAGAGGGACATCATGCTGGGCAGAGTGGAGGGACGGGGCAGGAGGGGAAGGCCCTCTATGAGGTGGATTGATTCAGTGACTGGGGTAATCGGGATGGATGTGTCAGAGGCAATGAGATTGGCACAGGATAGAGCAGGGTTTAGGGCTGTTGTACATAGGGTCACTATGACTCGCAAGCGACTCGACAGCACATAACAACAACAACAACATATGTTTGTTAAAATAACAACTGGTACTATATTATGGAGTGAAAATGTATTCTAAGACCAAATATATATTAATACGAAATTAAAAGATAGTGCATGGCTATTATATTAGAAATAGATAACTAGTAAAACGTGTAGAAGGATCTAATGGAGTGAGGGGTGAGGATGGGTGGGAGCGTAATCATAGGGTCACACAATTTGATGGGTGGATGGAGGGATGGGTTAAGGAAATAGGAATAATTCAGTGTGAAAAACAATGTATATGGATTTTGTAAGTAAACCAGTATAAAAAAAGTTTATACTAAAAAAAAATGATAGTGTATTCTTATAAGGATTATTGTACAATAGTTAGAATGATGTTGCACCATTTGTGTACATTTTTAAAATTCCCAAGTTGTCATTGTTGTGTCCTGCTAAGTCAGGAACCGACTCATAACTGGCCCTGCAGTAGATTTTCAGAGGCAGGTACAGGAGGAAATGGCCCACACTTCTCCCAAGGAGCAGGTGGTAAATTTGAACCATGTGCCTATGGTGTTGCACTACAGCTTCTAACCACAAGGCTACAGACTGTGAAGTCCAAATAACAAGTGATGAGTTAATACAGGTAGTATAATCTCTCTCTCTGTGTGTGTGTGTCTAGAGCAAAAATTTATGTAGAGGATTATTTAAAACTGATATTGGTAGATTCTTTTAGACGTGCAGTTATGAAGAATTTTTGCTTTGTACAGAATGTCTCTGAAAATCCACTGGAAGTTCAGCTGTGAGTCTGTTTTGACTTGATGGCAATTAGGTTTTGAGTTGACGATGCTGAACAGATTTTAGCAGAGTTTCTAAACTATAAAAAACTCAACAAGAGATTCATACAAGAACATTCTAGAGAAATATAAGTTAAATCATAGTGAGAGCTGAATAGTTTCAAGAAGTGATTAGATTCTGAATATGTTTTGAAAGTAATGATAACAGTATTTGTTACAATACTAGACATGAGTGTGAGAGAAAGTGAGGGAACAAAGGTGGGTCCAAGAAGCAACCAAAAGGATGGTGCTGCCCTTTACTGAGATGAGCAAGGGCATGTTTCAAGAGAAAGACCAAGAGCTCTCTTTGGGACATTTTTCACTTATGATGGTTAAGATATATTCATGAAGATGTCAATTAGGGAATTGAATATACAAAACTGGAGCCCAAGAAAAAGGTCTGGGCAAGAGATAAAGGAGTTGTTGATATGTAGATGACATTTAAGACTCCACTGAATGAGAATATCAAGTGACTAAAGAAGTGGAGGAAAACTCTATGGACTGAACCTTGAGAGACACCAACATTTAGAGATTAGAGAGGTGCAAAAGTCCAGTGCAATAAAAGCTCACAGAAGGTGACTGGTAAGAGATTAAGGCGATTGTGGAGGTCCTAGAAGTCAAGGGGAAAAGCATTTCAAGAGAGATAAATTTAGCTGTGTCAAATCCTTTTAAAAGGCTAAGGAAGATGAATAGTGAGACTTGGCCTTTGGACTTGGCGGTGTGAAAGTTACTTATGATCCTGTCCAAAGCAAGATATGTGAAGGAATGAGGGTAAAACCTGATTGGAGTGGGTTTAAGATTAAAAGGAAGGAGAAGAAGATGTGGAGACAGAATATGTACACACTCTTAACTCTTAATTCTGTTGTAAAGAGGAGATGGGAATCATTTCTGTATGTTCACATGACGATATAATAGAGTAGGTGAAGATTGCAACATAGAAGGGAGATAAACGAGAGAACCAGGGACAAGTGAGAGAGGCTGAACTCAGTGCGCCCACAGAAGTGCTGTGCATAGTTACAAGCACAGGCACTTCTTCTACACTAACGTGAGGGTGGGAGAGTGAAGCGTCAAAGTACAGATGCGAGAAGATGCCTGGGAGTGATGTGAGGGATTTATACAAGTTCTTTTCTGATGGTTTCTGTTTCTTCTGATAAGTGAGCTCAAGGATCAAGGTCTGTCATTTTGAGGAAAGAGAAAGGCAATTAAAAGAAGACATTAGAGGAGGAACAAGCAAGAGAACAAATTCACTAACTGAAAAGAGGGAACAATGACCTTAGTAAACATTTCAATGAAATATGGGCAGTCTATGAGTTAATTCCTGGATCCCTTCCTAACTCTCTTTTAGAATTTGTTGGTTAGAATAAGTGAGTACTGTTCTTATTTAGCCTTCGCCTTACTTTAGTTAAAGAAATAGAGAGCACTGGTGGCTAGTGGGTAGGGAATCGTGCTGGTAAACCAAAGGTGGACCCCTTCTGGCTGTTTAAAGCCACCATTGGCTCAGTGGGAGAAAGATGAGCAATCTACTCCCATGCAATTTACAGCCTCTGAAAACCCACTGGAGGGTCAGCTGTGAGTCCGTTCCTACTTGACAACACTGAGTTTTAATTTTATTTTATTTGTGTTAGTGCACATAAAGCTTGAAAGCTTTTTCAATGTTTGTAAAGCTGCGCATGAAGCAAGTGAAGATAATTGTGAAGAAGAAGGTAATTTATTGTGAGTAGGACTTGTTTCAATAGATTTCCAAGCATAATGAAAACCTACCACCATCAGAGGATAAAATAGATGAATGGGACCTTCTAAAAATCAAATCTCTCTGAACATCAAAAATTTTCTCCCAAAAAGGTAAAAAGGGAGTCCACAGACTTGGAAAAAATATTTGCTAATGACAAATCTGATAAGAGACTCACCTCTAAAATGTATAGAATCCTCCAACACTTCAACAAGAAAAAGGCAAACAAGTCAATTGCAAAGAGGGCACAAGATGTTAATGTTGTTGTTGTTGTTATTGTTAGGTGCCACCAAGAATGACTCATAGTGACCCTATGAACAAAAGATCTAAAACCAGCCCTGTCCTGTGCCATCCTCACACTTCCTGACACACAAGAGACCATTGCAGCAGTCATTCTGTCAATCCACCTGGTTGAGGGCCTTCCCCTCCTTCACCAACCCTCCACCCTTTCCAACATCATGTTCTTCTCCAAGGAAGAGCACCTCCTAGCAATATGTCCAAACTATGTTAGGTGAAACGTCATCATTTTTGCTTCCAAAGAGCACTCTGGCTGCACCAAGATATTTGTTTTCTTGGCCATCCATGGAATGTTCAGTGATCTTCTCCAACACCACAGCTCAAAGGCATCAATCCTTTTTCTGTTATTCTTATTAATTGTCCAGGTCTCAGATGCATAGCTAGTAATCAGAAAGACCATAGCCTGAATAAGATACACCTTAGTCCTCAAACTGACATCACTACTCCTCAATAATTTGGAAAGGTCTCTAACTGCAGATTTCCCCATTGCAATGTGTCTCTTTATTTGCTGATGACTGCTCATGCCAAGGGTGTCAGTTGTGGCACAAGATATGAATAGACAATTCACCAAAGAAGAAATTCAGATCACCAACAAACACATGAAGAAACACATCCCTAGCTATCAGAGAGATGCAAATTAAAGCAACAATGAGAAATCATCTCACCCTAACAACAATAGCAAAGTTCAACAGAGAAGCAAACAACAAATGGTGGTGAAGAAATTGAGAGAGTAGATTTTTCCTTCACAGCTGGTGGAAGTATAAAATGATACAACTACCATGGAAGGCAGTCTGGTGCTTTCTCAAAGAGTTGGAAATAGACACACCATTTGATCCAGTGAATGCTAATGTCAGACAGATTCTGGCTGAAAGCAAGGTGTAACAAAAGAATATTTATCTGTGCTTTATTGACTATGCAAAGGCACTTGACTGTGTGTGTCATAACAAATTATAGCTAACATTGAGAAGAATAGGAAGCCCAGAACACTTTTTGCTCATGCAAAACCTATACCCAGATCAAGAGGCTATTGCATGAACAGAGCACAGGAACACTACACGGTTTAAAATTAGGAAAGGTGTGTGTCAGGGTTATATCCTTTCTCCATACCTATTCAATCTGTATGCTGAGCAAATTATTCAAGAGCCTGGATTTTATGAAGAATAATGTGGCATTAAGCCTAGAGGAAGATGCATCAATAACCTTTGGTATGCAGATGACACAATCTTGCTTGCTGAAAATGAGGAGGACTTGAAGGACTTATTGCAAAAGGTTCAATACCACAGGCTTCAATATGGATTGCATCTCAAAGTCAAGAAAACAAAAACCTTCACCACTGGACCAGTAGGCAACATCAGGATAGATGGAGAAAAGATTGAAACTGTCAAATACTTAATCTTACCTGGATCCACAATCACTACACTTGGTACCAGTAGTCAGGAAATCACAAGACATTTTGTACTGAGAAAGTCTATAGTCAAGGACTTCTACAACTTTTGTTTGTTTTGATTTTTTTTCCCCTCCAAATTATTGGTAAACAATAATGTCAGTTTCCAATCTTTTGGCCAGACAGCTCTCCTCCAATTTCCTGGACTAGACTGGTGAGTGCATCCAAGGTTGCATCTCTTAATTGAAACAAGTTAATTGGTATCCCATCAATTCCTGGGACCTTAGTTTTTGTCAATGCCTTCAAGGCAGCTACCACTTTCTCTTTCATTACCATTGGTTCCTGTTCATATGGTACTTCATGAAATTTTTCAGTGTCAATTGATTCTTTCTGATATAGTGACTCTGTGTATTCCGTCCATCTTCTTTTTATGCTTTCTGGGTCATTCAATACATTGCCCGTAGCATCTTTCAACATTGCAACACAAGGCCTCAATTTGTTTTTCAGTTCCTTCAGCTTGAGGAATGCAGAGGAATTCTTCCCTTTTTATTCTCCAATTCTAGCTCTCTGTACATTCCGTTATAATACTTTGCTTTGTCCTCCTGAGCTAACCTTTGAAACTGTCTGTTCAGCTCTTTTACTTCAACATATCTTTCTTTAGATTTGGCTTCCTGATATTCCAATATAATCTTTAGAGTCTTTTCTGACATCCATTTCAGTTTTTTCTTTCTCCTCTGTTTTTGTAATGACCTTTTGATTTCTTCATGGATGATAACCTTGATATTATCCCACAATGATCTTGTCTTCTATCATTGATGTTCACTGCTTCATATCTGTTCTTAAAATGATCATGAAAATTCCAATGTCATTGATTCAAGATCATGTCTTGGTTCCTGTGGACTTATTTTCATTTTCTTCAGCCTCAATTTGAACTTGCACATGAATAATTGATGATCTGAACCACAGAGTGTGCCTGGCCTAGTTTTGACTGCTGATATTGAGCTTCTCCAACAATTTCTTCCACAAATGTAATCATTCTGATTCCTATGCAGCCCACTGGGTGAATTTCACAAATAAATTAGTCTTTTGTGTCTTTTATAAAAAGCATTTGCAATAAATAAATCATTGTAAATACAAAATTCAATCATTCTATTTCCAGCCTCATTTCTATCACCAAGCTCATATTTTCTAACTACTGTTCCTTCTTCATTGTTTCCTATTTTTGTATTCCAGTCACCAGTTATCATTAATGTATCCTGATTAATGTTCAGTTAATTTTAGGCTGCAAAATTTGATAAAAATTCTTAATTTCTTCCTCTTTGAAAGAGTTGGAAGATGTCTATATTTGTTCCTATCTGCAGTTAGAGACCTTTCCAAATTATTGAGGAGTAGTGATATCAGTTTGAGGACTAAGGTGTGTCTGATTCAAACCATGGTCTTTCCAATTACTAGCTATTCACCTGAGACCTGGACAATGAATAAGGATGACAGAAAAATAATTGATGTCTTTGAACTGTGGTGTTGGAGAAGAGCACTGAACGTTCCATGGATGGTCAAGGCATTTGTGGTTTGATTTTGTTTTGAGAATTTTTTTTAAGGTGTTGGAGGAAAGTACTGATTATCCCATGTATGGCCAAAATAACAAATATGTCTTGGAGAGGATGCAACCATGGTATTTCTTGAAGGCAAGAATGGTGAAACTTCATCTCATACAATTGGAGAATGTTGTGAAGAGAGGCTAATACTTGGAAGGGTAGAAAGGAAGACCCTCAATGAGATGAATTGACACAGGGGCTATAGCAATGGGCTCCAGTGTATCAGAGACGATGAGGGTGGTGCAGGGTAGGGCAGGGTCTACTGTTCATGGGGTCAACTCAATGACACCACAACAATAACTCACTGTCAGGTCCAATCATAATTAATCCTCTTGGTAAACTGTTCTTTTTCTCTATTTATATTTCCAATTTCCAAGGTAGTAGTTTGCTTCAAGTCTAATGCATATAACAAGAGCTGTTGATTTTTACTCGGTCAGCTTGTTTCATGTTGTGAGGTTAAAGTGATGACTTTTAAGCTCTTTGCCTGCCAGGGCAAGGAGCAGAATTTATGAGTACGAGGAGCTGGATGATCCACCAGGGGCATACTAAGCTCATTTAGCAAAGCCTAAGTGGAGAAAATAAGAGGATGCAGTTTCTTTAGAGCATTGTTTAAGAAATTCTTACAAGTCCTCACTAGAGTTAAGCATTTAGTTAAATATCCATTCTAGACAATAATTGCCTCCACAAGAAATTTCTCAAGATTCTCTTCTTACCTTATCTAGGAAATTTTGTTTCAGTGCTTGCAAAAACACACCAATGTGCTACAGATCCAGGCTATGGTTTTTGCAATTACTTGCTATGCACCAGAGAGCTGGACAATAACTATGAATGATAGAGAAATGAATGTTGCCTTTGAGTTGTGGTGCCGGAGAAGAGTGTTGAACATATCATGGACTGCCAGAAGAACAAACAGGTCTGTCCTAGAGAGGATGAAACCAAGCTGCTCTCTGGAGGCAAGGATTTTGAAGCTCCATCTCATTCTTTGGACATATGGCCAAGAGGGACTAGTACTTGGAGAGGGACATAATGTTTGGAAGACGGGGGTACAGGGCAGGACAGGAATACTCAGAATGAGATAGATTGACTCAGTAACTGGAGAAAAGTGATTAGGTTATTGGAGATGATGAGATTGACTCACTATAGAGCAGTGTAAATAGGGTTCCTCTGAGTCGCAACCTACTCGATGGCACAAAACAACAACATGGAAAACTTTAGCACTGAAACCTCTACCACTGAAAAGACTGGAATATCAACTGACCTGCTGAAAGTTGCAACAAAAGAGAGTTTATATCAATAGGGCCCTGAGGCTAAAGCTTGCACTCATATTCATGCTCCTAGATCTCTGCCTTTAGGGAGCTGATTCCGAAAGCCTGTGCTAGGATCCTGCCAACAGCTGTTATTTATAGAAATATGTCATCCAATGGAAACCTTAACCCTGAGGTTTTATATACTGTGTCTTCTTTTTTAAAAAATCAGTGTCCCAAGAGGTCTTTTACTGTGTATGTATGTGTGTGTGTGTGTATATATATATGTCTATATATATACATACATATATATTTATATATATACATGCACACATATATATATATGTGTGTGTGTGTGTGTGTGTGTGTGTGTGTAGTGGTAGCATGTTCTCAATCCAAATAGTAAATAATGAGAATTTTAAATGTAAATATGTGCCTCCTGTTTCTCCCACACTCCCTTGACTGCTGTAATGTAAATTAAAGATTAATATAAAAAAAATGAAAAATATATCAGTGAATGATTGTTGTTGTATTATGTGCCATCGAGTTGCTTGTGACTTATAGGAATCCTATGTAGAACAACAGCCTTAAATCCTACTCTATCTCTTGCTAATCTTTTTTCTTTGTAATACTTTTTTTTTTTTTACATTTAAGTGAAACAGAACAGTAAATGGAATGGGGAAAATTTACATTTGAAGTCCTGGAATGACATAGTCATAAACTCTTTAAAGAGGTTGATGATACGGGAGATTAGATTAACCCACATTCTAAACAGTGCAGTCAATCACCTCTTTTTTAAATTTTTTAAATTAATTTTAATGAACATTTACAGAGATTTTGCATTTCCACTCATTCATTGTTGCATCTTTCTCCCTGTCCCACCCCTCCCCCCAGTTCACTCTTCTCTCTGAAAAGTAAAATTCCTTCATTGATATACAGTGCCCCCCCCTTGCTAGTCTTATTGACTCCGACACGCCTAATTACCCCAGTGACGGAATCAATCCATCTCATCACGGATCTTCCTCTCTCGTCCACTGTCCCTCCACCCTCCCAAGCATGACGTCCCTCTCCAAGAACTGATCCGCCTTGCAACATGTCAAAGTATGTCAGACGAAGTTTCAGAATCTTTACCTCCAAGGAGCAGCCTGACTTCTCCCTCTCCAGGACAAACTTGTTTGTTCTCCTAGCAGTCCATCGTATATTTAATACTCTTCTCCAGCACCACAGCTCAAAGGCATCAACTCTCCTTCTATCATCCCTAGCCATTGTCCAGCTCTCAATGACCATGGCCTGTATCAGGTGCACTTTTTCTCCAGACTGACTTCGTTGCTCCTCAGTGCCTTGGAGAGGACTCTGACAGCAGACTTTCCCAATGCAATTAGTCACTTAATTTCCTGGCTGCTGGTACCAAGAGTATTGATTGTAGAGCCAAGGAAACTGAAGCTGTCAACAATCTCAATCTCTTCATCATCCATCATGATGCTGCCAAATGGCCCAGTGGTGAGAATCTTTGTTTTCTTGATGTTGAGCTTCAATCCATATTGAAGGCTGCAGTCCTTGACACTCTGCAGCAAGTGCTTAAGTTTCTTCTCAGTTTCAGCAAGCAGGGTTATGTCATCTGCATAATGCAGATAGTTGATGAATCTACCTCCAATCCTAATGCCACACTTCTCCTCATAAAGCCCAGCCTCCTGGATAATCTGTTCTGCATATAGATTGAAAAGATATGGAGATAGGACACATCCTTGGTGCACACCCTTCCCAATTTTGAACCAAGCAGTGTTTCCTTGCTCTGTTCTGACAACTGCCTCCTGGTGAAAACTATTTTTATTTGGATTTTGCCTGAACACAGAGACAGCCTCTAGATACACGTCTCTAAGATCTCAAACCCATTGTCATTGAGTCAGTTCCAACCCATAGTTGACCTGCCGATGGGCTTCCTGGACTTTAAATCACAGAGAAGACTGCCTATCTTTCTCCAGAGAGCAAGTAGTAGTCTTGAGCCACTAGAAAAGCATAGTCTTTGGGTTAGTAGCAGAACTCTCTCTAGAAAATGCCATCAGAACTCACAACGTCGAGTTGAGTGTGACCTCATGGACAACAAATCTGAATCCTGTCCTATCCCTGTGCCATCTCTTCCTCTCTGACACACTTGAGACCATTGCTGCAATCACTGTGTCAATTCATTCGGTTGTGAGTCTTTATTTTTTTTATTGGTTTGCTTACCAAGTTCATATACATCATGTTTCATGCTATTCTTCGTTCATATGGTGTTTCATACAATCATTCTCATACATTATGTTTGACAAGATTAATCACCATTGGGCCTTACCCAACATTACCGTCTTTTCACCCAAATCCTTCCCATTTCCTTTGTCCCTCCCTCCACCCACCAAACCACACAACCCTGTGGCTTTGCCCTTACCATCCTCACCACTCCAAAAAGAACTATCATTATGTACTAGAGTTGGAACAAATTTACAACAGACTGAAACCCCAGGAGGTTTTCAGAGGTAGCAAATTGTCTGGGAGGAGATTGCTCTTTATTCCCCCATGTAGTAGCTGGTGGATTAAAACAAAACAAAACGTGCCTTTGGGTTGGCAGCACAGGTCCTTACAATTAGGTCACCAGAGGTTGCTAAAAACAAACAGCCCCCCCCCCAAAACGCTAGATATATGAATACAGAGAAGTCCTAGGATGATATTAGTTATTAGAACAACCAGTCTAGATTGTAGTGGTGTTGTTAAAACAACTCATATAGCAACTCACAGCAACCCTATGTACCATAGCCCTGAACCCTGCCTATTGAGCCATCTCTGACACACCTATTTCCATTGCCACAGTCACTGTGTCAATACATCTCATGCAGGGTCTTCTCTTGCACTGACCCTCTACCCTTCCAAGCATAAAGTCATCTCCAAGGGCTGAACTCAAGTGAGAAAATGAAAATGACAGTATACCACTTTATTATGCAGAGAGCAAAGTCTTTGTCATAATAAAGTAAACAATTTTGGTAATTTATTGATCTTTAATTTCTAGGATCAACCTAAAGCATGGATATTATAGTTACAGAATTTAACATTACGGACCTAGATAATGGAAAATTTTAAGTATATATTCATAAAGTATATAAATGGCAAAATTTAAATATGAAAGTTGTTGTTAGGTGCCATCAGGTTGAGTATGACTCATAGCAAACCTAAGAACATCACATATGAACTCTGCCCTATCCTGTGCCATCTTCATACTCTCTGCCACACTACAACTCACTCTTACAGTCACTGTATCCTGGCAATCCATTTCATTGAGGATCTTCCTTTCCTTCACTGACCCTCCACTTTTCCAAGCATAAGGTCTTTCTCCAAGGCCTAGTCTCTCCAAACAAATGTCCAAAGTATACAAGATGAAGATTCCCTACCCTTCCATCTAAGGAGCCCCCAGGCTATACTCTCCCCAAGATGTATTTGTTCATTCTTTTGGCAATCTATGTGATATTTAATGCTCTTCTACAGCATCACAACTCAAAGGCATTGATTCTTCTTCCATCATCTTTAGTCACTATTCAATTCTCAGATGTATAGCAAGTAACTGAAAAAACCATGGCTTAGATCAGGTGCACCTGAGTCTTTAAACAGTGCTCTTCAATATATTTTGAAGAGGTTACTGACTGCAGACTTTCCCAGTGGATACGTCTCTTGATCTCCTGATTACTAATTCCAAGGGTGTTGATTATGGATCCAAGTAAGATAAAATCATTGACAATTTCTAACTTTGCTCAATCTATCATAATGTTTTGGAAGGAGGAGTGGCATCCATTTCCGTAAATAGCTTGTCTCCAGAAATGCTATGAACCTGGAGAAAGAATGAAAAGTCACGCATGCAAGTGTCGAGGACCTTCGTTCATAGGATCACGATGAGATGCCTACGACTCTATGGCACTTAACACAGAGAGAGACCAGTTGGCCTAGTGGACTGAAAGTGATGCTACCAAGCCAAAGGTGGGTGACTAATCCGCAGCCCTCAGGCCTATTTTTCATTGTTTTTGTTCAAACAGTCTTCTAGGCCGTATAGGCCTGGTGTGTCCACTTGCCATACAGAGGTAACTTGTGGTTGCTATAAATCTGAACACTGTGACACTGATGTGTCAAATACGATAACGGTTACCCATGGTGGACAGTGTTTGGTGGCGCTCCCCGGTTGAAACAAGCTTGGAAGCAGGAGTGGCATCCACTTCCGTAAACAGCTTGCTTCCGGAAACCCTATGAACCTGGAAAAAGAATGAAAAGTCATGCGTGCAAGTGTCAAGGACTTTTGTTCATAGGGTCGCTGTGAGTCGCCTGAGACTCAACGGCACTTAACAACAACAACATCATGACATTGCCTATGGCCCACCCAGTGGTGAGGATTTTTGTTTTCTTGTTGTTGAAATATAATCCTTACTGAACACTATCATTTTTCATTTTTTTGTCAGCAAGCGCTTCAAGTCCTCACTTTGAGCAAGGAAGGTTATGTCATCTGCACAGTGCAGATTATTGATAAATCTTCCTCTGATCCTGATCCCACATTCTTCTTCATAAATTTTAGCTTCTAGAAGAAGTTGTTTGACATAGAGATAAAAAAATATGGAGGAAGTGTACAGCCTGACATACACCTGTCTTGATTTTATACCATGCAGTGTTTCCTTTTTTCTTTTCAGACAACAGCTACCTGTTTTAGGTATAGATTTCTCATGAGCACAATTAAAGGTTTTGGGATTCCCATCCTTTTCAATGTTATCCACAATTTATTATGATCCACGCAGTCATATGTCTTTTCACAGTCAAAAAAGTAAATGTCTTTCCATTCAGATCATGAACAAATACATGAAGAAATGCTCAAAATCCCTAGCTCTAAGAGAGATCCAAATCAAAACAACTATGAGATAGCATCTCACCCCAGTAAGAATAGCAAAATTCAATAAAGCAGCAAACAACAAATGCTGGTGAGGTTGTGGAGAAACTGGAACCTTTATTCATTGTTGGTGGGAGTGTAAATGGGTGTAACCTCTATGCAAAGAAGTATGGCACTTCCTCAAAAATTTGTAAATAAAGATACCATTTGACCCAGCAATTCCACCACTAGGAATATACCCTAAAGAAACTATAACTGCCATTCAAGGAGATATATGCACACCATGTTTATTGCTGCTTTCTTCACAATAGCGAAGAGTTAGAAACAACTCAAATGTCCATCAACAAATGAGTGGACAGAGAAGCTGTGGTATATTCACACCATGGAATATTATGCAACACTGAAAAACAAAGAACTCATGAAATATTATACAAAATAGGTGACCATGGAGGACATTATGCTGAGTGAAATATCTCAGTCACAAAAAGACAAATACTGTTTAATGCCACTGCTATAAAACAGGACTGACAGGGGAGTTTGGGTGAAACTAAGAGAAGAGGGGATAAATAATGTACATGGCATTGAAACGGACAAGGGAGAGAACTGTACAAAAGGAATATATGATTAGGCATCATTGGTGTGACAAGAGTCCAGAATAAGAGCTGCATAGTAAATCGGTCTGTGGAAGGGACTATATAAAAATGAAAGAACTTTTTTTCTAAAGAAAAAATTAACTGGGGGGGAGGGGGTCTGGGAGGAAAATGTGCAACAATGATTGAATGGAAATCCAAGTTCTTTATAAACTTAAAATAAAATCTCCCTTAAAAGTTTTTAAAAGAATCAAATTTTTTAAAAAGTAAATGTCTTTCTGGTACTTCCTGCTTTCAGGCAAGATCAACTGACATCAGCAATGATATCATTAGTGCCATGGCCACTTCTATATCCAGTCTGTATCTCAGCCTGTTCTCTACATGGCCTGTTCTCGCCATTTTAGAAGAAAAATATTTTTTAAAAACCACTGGTAGCCTCATCTTACAAAGAGTAGAAGCAAAAAGAGCCTGTATGTATTTGATAAATAGAAAGTGTGCTCTTTCATAGTCTTTCCATATACCTTCTTAACCTAGTTCTACACTCTCCGCATATTGCCTTCTCTCTGCTCTACTTTCACTGACCTCCTTCAGAGCCTCTAGATGCCTACATTGCCTCTCTGCTCAAGGTCTTTGCACAGTCTGTCCTCTGTCTGGATTGCTCAGTCTTCCACTCACTTATTACAATCTTCATCCTTCAGGTCTTATTTCAAGAATCACTTACTCAAAGAAACCTTCGCTAAATCCCTATGTGATGGTTAATGTTACATGTCAACTTAGTAAGGCTATGATTCTCAGGGGTTTGGCAGACACTTTATAATCCCCACCGTTTTGTGATCTGATGTGAGCAGTCAATTAATTGGAAGGAGAATGTGGCCTGCCTCCAATATGTAAATGGATGTTCTGGCAAAGCTTGTTCTCTTTTATCGACTTTACACTCTCCTGGTTGTCTGGCCTCCTAATCCTGGGACCTAAGTCTCCGGGGCTGACATTTAACCTGCAGATTTTGGATTCACCAGCCCCAATTACTGCTGAGCCAGCAGAGGACTCCAGACCTGCAAATGTTGGGTTTGTCGGCTGCTGCAAATATATGGTTCAGCAGAGGGCTTTGGTCCTTTGGTTGGTACATAGATATGTCACTTGCCAGCCTCATTATTGCATGAACCATTTCCACTCTCTATATTTAAAATCTGTATCTGATGATTCTAATATTTGAACTTCCATGAATATATTTCTATTATCTTTTTATTCTGGCAGGTGTCAATCATGCCTAGTTTTATTCTTCGCATTTTTACTCCCATGCCTAGTTTATTTTAGTTTAATATCAGATGCTGCATTAGAAACATTGATTATAGACTTAGTCAGAAGTTTCAAAGGATGATGTCTTCCACTAGAGAAGATTAATGTTTGCTTCTTTCAGATATGTGAAGATTATTTGTTGTTGTTGTTAGGTGTTATCAAGTCAACTCTGACTCACAAGTGAGCTCATGCACAACAAATTAAAGCCTTACCTGACCCTGCACCATCCTCACACAATCACACCAAGCTTGTACCCACTGTGCAACGGTTGTTATGGCTGTTGTTTTTAGGCACTGTTGAGTCAACTCCAACTCACAATGACCCTATGAGAAACAGATCTGAACCTTGCTCTGTGTTGCACCATATGCTCAAGTCTGATGTTATAGCTCACTGTGTCAACCCATCTTTTTGAGAATCTCCCTCTCTTTCTCTGATGCTCCATCTTTCCCATCACGATGTCTTTTTCCAAGGACTGGCCCCTGCTGATAACATACCACAAGTATGGGAATCAAAGATTCACCTTCTTTGTCTCTAAGGAGCCCTCTGGTTGCACTTCCTCCAAGATAGGTTTGTTTGTTCTTTTGGCAGTCCATGGGCTATTCAACATCCTTCTCTAACACCACTACTCGAAGGCATCAATTGTTCTATCATCCTTAATGATTGTTCATCTTTCAGATGCATATGAATCAATCAAAAAATAACATGGCTTAGGTCACTCGAGCCTTAGTCTTTAGCATTTTGGAGAGGTACTTGACAGCAAATCTCACAACATACCTTTTGATTTCTTTTTTTTTAATTATGTGTGTGTGTGTGTGTGTGTATGTGTGCCATCAAACTGGATCCTCCTGATACAGGAGGAGATTGTTCCTCCTTCTCCAGCAGAGCATTTGTTGGATTTGAACCACACACCTCTGGGATTGCAGTATAGCTTCTTGCCACTAGGCCAACAGAACTCAACACATCTTTTGAATTCTTGGCTGCTGTTTCCATGGGTGTGGATCCAAGTAAAATGAAATTATTGACAATATCAATCTTTTCTCCATCTTTCATAATGTTGCATATTGGTTCAATGATGAAGATTTTTCCCCTTGATGTTGAGAGGTGATTCATATTGAAAGTTATAGTCTTTAATGTTCTGCAGCAAGTATTTCAAGTTCTCTTCAGTTTCTACAAGCAGAGTTGTGTTATTTGCATAACACAGGTTGTTGAGTCTTCCTTCATTCTTGAAGACACATTCTTCCTCATATAGTTGAGCTTCTTAAATTATTTTCTCAGTATTCAAATTAAATAGATATGAAGAAAGGATACAATCCTGATGCCACTTTTCCTGATTTTAAACTATACAAGTGTTCCCTAGCTCTGTTAGAAGAGCAGCTTTTTGGTCTATGTATAGATTTCTCACAAGGAAAAATAAGTATTCAGGAGTGCCCATTCTTCTCAGTGTTAACCTCCATTTGTTACAATATACACAAATGCCTTGGCATAGTTGGTAAAACATAAAAAACAAAAGTAAGTGTCTTTCCAATATTCTCTGCTTTTAGTAAAGAATCCATCCAACACCAGCACGATTTCCTTTGTGTTATGGCCTTTTCTGAATCCAGCTTGAATTTCTGGTACCTCTCTGTTGATGTGCATTTCCAGACATTTTTTCATAATCTTCAACAAGATTTTACTTTTTTGTGATATTATGATATTAATGATACTGTTTTATAACTTCCAGAGTCCAGTGAATCAATTTAGGTTTCTTGGGGAGGGTATTTAGGGGAACTTTTAAAGGAAATGAATACAGATCTCATACACTCACCGGGCCAAGTAGCTGTCTTCCAAATTTCTTGGCAGATACAATCGAATACATTCAGGGCTGCATCTATATGTTAAAATATGTCAGGTCCTTGATTTTTTTGCCCAGGTTTTTTGTTTGTTTGTTTGTTTGTTTTTGTTTTGTGGAACAGTAGTGAACTAAAATAAATCCTTTCACCATTGATTCCATTTCGGCTCACAGCAGCCCCTTATGGTACCGAGCAGAATTGCTCCCTAGGATTTCCTTGGCGGTGATCTTTACAGGAGTACATAGATGTCCACAACTTTTCTACTGTAATGACATCAGGAGGCTTCAAACTACCAATCTTGAGGTTAGTATAAGAATCTTTGTTTACATCACATTAGCAAACAGAATGTTAATACACTGCACTTGTTGATAATTTCTGGACCATCAAAATGAAGCAAAGCTGGGCTTCAATATGGAAAGAAGCCTAGGTAAGGGCTGTGTAGCTCTCGGTTACCTTCAACAGACTATTTTCCCTCCCTTTATGTCTAGTCTTCCTCATCTTCAATGAGAGGATTGACCCTCTATTACTAAAGGTGTGGGTCCTCCCTCAATAAATATGTGTTCAACGAACCACTCGATAAGTCTAATGGTCTCCATTCTTGGCCTTTTTGCAATATTTAATATCACAGGAGGAATGGAAACGTTACCATTCTCAAAGATGCCTGCAGCTGCTTCTGTGTTCTAGGAGTGGCAGCAAAAAAATGTTTGGGGAAATGCTCTAAGGAGCCCCATGAGTGTGTAAATGTGAGACTGAGCCATTAGTTTGAAGGGAGAGGCAGAAGCAGTGAAGAGATAACTGCCCCAGCAGAATACAGAACATGTGAAAATGTTGTCTTTTTGAGCCCAGAGTTTGCAATGATTCCATTATGTTTTGTTTTGTTTTTTAAATTTTGACTGGATGATGGCACATAGATATTTGGACTCTTCACGTCCAGGATTTGGGAGAGAGTAAAAACAGGTTCTTGCAGCATGAAGGTGCTTCGTGCGAGGGGTCTAATCCCTTCACTTCTTTGTTATCTCTGTAGCCCAGTGTTGGTGGTACTAAATAGATGTAAAGGATGGGCCCGTGTCCACAACAAGACAGTCTTGTCAGTGAACAGCAGCTTTTACTGGGTCATTCCTCTGGGAACACGGCCTGGGCAGCAGCATCTCAATAGAGGAAGGTGGTCTGCATGTTTCAGCAGTCCAAGGCTCAGAGCTGCAAATAGCACCCAAATTACGACCATCCACTGGCCACTCCTTTTATCCTGAATCCCTCCTTAGTCTTGATAGTTTGACACTTTAAATAGCTCTTAAATCCTTCCTTTCCTGTCCAGCACACTGTCTCTGACCCTGTCAGGTCTGGGCAGACAAGCACAGTAGCCTCAGGCTAGCCTCTGGGTTCTTCTACTTCTGGTTCTTCGAAACTGCTGCCAACGTGATTTTTCTAAACCTAGTTGTAAGAAACCTGTGTTTGCAGAATAAAGTCTCAACTACAACAGCTCCCATCTAAGCTTTTCATCATTTGACTCTCACATCTTACCTACCACTGCTTCCCTCCACCCCTGTGTCATGAGCTTCCTGTGAAAGATAACAGAATATGATGTGAATAGCATAAACTCTGAAGCCTGACTGTTGGGGTTTAAATCCCATCCCTGAACACTGAGCTTGTGGGTTAGTGACTCAGGCAATTCAGTCTCCTTCTTTATACATAGGGTTGTTATGAACATGCAGTGAACTAATATACTTGAAATTGAAGAACATTGATTGAAGCTCAACATCAGGAAAACAAAGATTCTCACCACTGGGCCAATTGACAGCATCATTATGGGTGGTGAAAAGATTGAGATAGTTAATAGTTTTAGTTACTTGGCTCCACAGTCAACACTCTTGGTAACAGCAGCCAGGAAATCAAGAAACAAATGACATTGGAAAAGTCAGCTGTGAGGGACCTCTCAAGAATACTGAAGAGCAACATCAGGCTGGAGACTAAGGTGCACCTGATCCAGGCTATAGTCTTTGCAATTATGTGCTATGCATCAGAGAGTTGGACAGTGAATAGGGATGATAAAAAGAGAATTGATGTCTTTGAGCTGTGGTGCTGGAGAAGGGTGTTAAATATACCATGGACTTCTAGGAGAACAAACAGGTTTGTGCTGGAGAAGATGAAGCTGGAATGCTCCTTGGAGTCAAGGATTCTGAAGCTTCGTCTGACATAATTTGGGCACGTTGTAAGGAGGGACTGGTCCTTGGAGAGGGACATCATGTTTGGGAGAGTGGAGGGACAGCACAGGAGAGGAAGACCCTCGATGAGATGGATCGATTCTGTGATTGAAGTGGTGGGAATGAGTGTGTTTGAGACAGCAAGGTTGGCACAGGATAGAACAGCATTTAGGACTCTTGTACATAGGGGTCACTATGAGTCACAAGCGACTCGATGGCACATAACAACAAGATCCCACCATTGGAAATAAACCCTAGAAAAACTAGAGATGTGACTCAAATAGATGAATACACACCCATGTTTATTGCTGTACTATTCACAATACCAAAGAGATGGAAGCAACCCAAGTTTCCATCAACAAATGAATGAACAGAAAAACTGTGGTACATTCACACAAATGGAATATTCTGCAAAATTTAAAAACAATGAACTTGTAAAACCTATACAACATGGATAAGCCTGAAAGATATGCTGAATGAAATCGCTCAGTCCCAAAAGGACAAAAAAATGCATAGCACCACTGTTATAAAATAGGACTGAAATGGGGGGTTGGGTGTAGAACAGAAAGAGAGTGGATAGATAATGAACACTTCACTGGAACAGATGAAAGAAAGGTCTGTCTGAAAGAAATGCGTGATTAGGCAGTATATGTATGACAATTAACAATCTTGAACAAGAGTGGTCTGAGGGAAGAGGAAGGGACGGGGAGAAAAGAAAATGTGCAGCAATGAATGAATGAAAACCCAACTGTTCTACAAACTTTTGCTAAAAATCACAATTAAAAAAAAATAGAAGTATATTTTTTAAAAAATAAAGAACAGTACTTGAAGATGGCACTACATAAGTATTCTCTAGTATCTTTTTCTTTATTCCCTAAACATTCCTACTTTCTATTCCTCTATGCTTCCTGCCCCCCCAACTACTTACATCCCAACACTCATCTCATATACGTGACAAATTTCTAGTGATCTTTCTTTTAAAAAAATAAAATGTTTGTTTTATACTGGTTTGCTTACAAAGTTCATATACAATGTTTTTTACACCAGATATTTCCTATTTCCTTTACCCAGCCCTACCTCTACCCATCAAACTGTGTGACACAATACAAAGATTAACCCCTGCTTTTCCTCTCCCCACTGCTCCTACCCTTTTTCCCCTTGGATCCTCATAAGTGTTTTTCTAGTTATCTTTCTGTTTCTACAATAAAGGTCTTATAAAGTATTTGTCCTTATACAATATTTGACTAAGTTCACTTAGCATATTTATCCTTATGGGACTGAGTTAGTTCACTTAGCATAATGTTCTCCAGTCCCTCCCAAGTTAGGTAGTAATTTTTAAAATCATTGCTCCCTAGTGCTGCATAGTATTCCATCACGTGAATGTACCACAATTTATCAATCCTTTTGTTGTGGTTGGACATTTGGGCTGTTTCTATGTTCTTGTGATAGTGAATAACACTGCTATGAACATTGGTGTGCAAATTATTTCTGTGTCTCAGTTCTAATTTTCTCAATGTATTCTAACCAATAGAATAGCTGGGTCAAATGGCGTTTCTATGTTCAGCCTTTTGAGGAAATACCAAACTGACTTTCAGAGTGATTGTAACATTTTACAATCCCACCAACAGTAGTAAGAGTTCCTATCTCTCCATATCCTCTCCAACACTTATTACTTGCTGTCCCATTAAACTTTGTCAGTGCTACTGGAGTGAGATGGTATCTCATTGTGGTTTTGATTTGCATATCTCTTATTGCCAGTGATTTTGAACATTCCTTTATATGTCTGTTGACCCCCCCCCCGCCCCCTGAATATCTTCCTCTCTGAAAAGTCTTTCCACATTGTTTGCCCATTTTGTTAGTGGGTTACCAGTCTTTTTATTGTGTAAACCCTGCATGATTCTATTACTTTTGATATGAGACCCTTGTCTGAAATGGTCTTGCCAAATGTTTTTCCAAAGTCAGTAGGTTTTCTTTTCACTGTGATGGAAAATGGTTTTGATGCACACAGGGATTTACTCTTTAGAAAGTCCCATTCATCCATTCTGTCCTCTCCTGGCTGTATATTTCTGACTGTACTTGTCAACCTTTTTATACCATGAGTTAGGCCTTCTAAGCTTGGTCCTGCTTTGCTTCTTATAATCTTTATGGTTTACCCCTAGGTCTCTGATCCACACTGAGTTGATTTTTATATGTAGTGAGGGGTGTGTATCTTGCTTCAGCTTTCTGCAGGTAGTAGTCCAGTTTTGCCAGCACTATTTGTTGAAGAGGTTGTTGTTTCCCTATCTGATAGGTTTTGTTTCCTTGTCAAATATCAGCTGACCATAGATAGATGGATCAATTTCTGGGTTCTCAATTCTATTCCATTGGTCTATGTGCCTGTCATTGTATCAGTACCATTCTGGTTTTGTTATTACAGCTGTGTAGTAGGTTTTTGGGTTTTGGTGTGTTTTTTTAAAAAAAATTAGTCAAATCTTATAGAGATTTTAGATTTCCATTCTTTCATCATTGCACATTTTCCTTCCTGCTCACCCCTCCCTCAAAGTTGGTTTTTCTTTGAAAAGTAAAAAAACCCAAAAACAAAAACAAAACCACAGAAAAAATCCCCAAAACTTTCAGTATTATACAATCTCACACATGCACTCCCAGTCCACTCCCCCATGCAGCTCTCATTCTGGACTCTTGTCATGTAAATAATACCCAATCATATTTTGCTTTCAAACAGTTCTCTCCCTCATCTGTTTCAATGCAATATACATTATTTGTCCTCTCTTTCCTTTGATTCTCCCCAGTCCTGATGTCAGTCATGCTTTACTACAGTGGTATTATGCAGTATTTGTCCCTTTTTGACTGAGGTATTTCACTCAGTGTAATGTCCTCTAGGATCACGATTTTGCATAATATTTCCTAAGTTCCTAGTTTTTCAATGCAGCATAGTATTCCATTGTGTGAATATATCATGCTTCTCTAACCATTTGTTTGTTGATGGGCACTTGGGTTGTTTCTGACTCTTTGCTATTATGAACAAAACTGCAATAAACATGAGTGTGCATAAATCTGCTTGGGTGGCAGTTATGGTTTCTTTAGGGTATCATTCCAGTAGTGGAATTGCTAGGTCAAGTGGTATTTCTATTTCCAAATTTTTGAGAAAGTGCCACACTGCCTTCCATAGTGGTCGCACCATTTTATACTCCCATTAACGGTGAATAAGGGTTCCGATTTCTCCACAACCTCACCAGCGTTTGTTGTTTGCTGTTCTGCTAAATTTTGCTAATCTTACTGGGATGAGATGATTTCTCACAGTTGTTTTTATTTGTATCCCTCTTAAGCTAGGGATTTCGAACATTTCTTCATGTGTTTGTTCACCATCTAAATGTCTTCTTTGATGAAGTGTCTATTTATATCCTGTGACTATTTTGCAATTGATCTTGTTGTGGTGCTGGAGTATTCTATAAATTCTAGATATAAGTCCCTATCAGACATGTCATTACCAGATATTTTTTCCCAGTCTGTGGTGCTTTCATTTTTACCCTGTTGGAGAAGGTTTTGGATGTACATAGGGATTTAATTCTTAGAAGGTCCCATTCATCTATTTTATCCTCTCCTGGTTGTAGGTTTTTCAGAATGTTTGGAAGACTGTTTATGTTGTGAATTAGGACTTCTAGAGTTCTTCCAAGCTTTTCTCTAATGAAGTTTATAGTCCTGGTTTTAGTCCTAAGTCCATGATCCACTTTCAGTTGGTTTTTGTGTATGGAGTGAGGTGTGAGTCTTGCTTGAGTTTTCTTCAGGTAGTTTTCCAATTTTGCCAACACCATTTGTTAAAATGGCTGTTGTAAAAAGTTTTTGGTAATGACATGTCAGACAAGGGACTTATGTCTAGAATTTATAAAATACTCGAGCACCACAACAAGATAAAGGAGAATAATCCAATTGAAAAATGGGCACAGGATATGAA
>NW_006399799.1:14913901-14915878 GCF_000299155.1 Elephantulus edwardii
TGCCCATTTCATCCCTAATTTATATTATTTGTGTATTTTTCTTCTTTTCCTTTAACAGTTTTGCTAAGAGTCTTTTATTGTGGCTTACAGAAATGTTCTGTAATTTTCTTTGTAAAGGTCTTTTGTATCTCTAGTTAGGTTTATTCCTAGGTATCTCAAATTGTGTTTGGCTATTGTAAACGGTATTGCTTTCTTAGTTTTCTTATCTGTGTTTCTTTTGTTCCTAGTGATCTTTCAAGCCTTCTGTAACCTTCTCTATGAAATTATTTCTAATCCTTCATCACCCCATCCCATCCCCAAATCCTTATTTCTTAAATAATGCATGTTTGTCTCCTATCCTATTAGGCTATATAAGATCTTCCAGTAAGGGCATGTCTCACCGCCTTTCTACTCCTCAGTACAAACTCAACATATTAAATTCCATCATCTTCCCACTTCCAGTATCCATTAGGAAACTCTATTGGAGCCATGAGTCTCTGAATAATTCTAGTCTTTTTTTTTAATAATTCTAGTCTTAAGCATTGATTCCTCACTGCTGAACTCTAGAATAAGTCAACCACATGCTTCATGCCAATCTTCCTGCTGCTTTGATTATATCTTACAGTCGTTGACAAGAAATTCAAAGCATGTTCTGAGGGCTGACATTAATAGAAAGTGGGCAACTTTTGTCCTGACCCCAGTTCTCACAGAATCCCAGTGTACTTATGATTTATTCAAACAGGGTCTAGGTTAGTAAGAGTCTGGAAATTTGATGGGGGTATAGAAACAGAAACAAATGGTCACTGGCAACAGAATGTTTCATTACAAAGAAAATCATCTATTTAAATAAAAGATAAAACAGAACAGCATGTCAACATTAAGACCTTGAATATTTCTTATTTTGTTATACACTGGAGTTAAAACACTATGTATACTCTTGATAAGATGGTCAAGGATATCTATTTGTATGATATATTATTGTTTGTATTTGAACTGATGAAAGAGACAAGCTCAATAGACATCAATTGCTTTGTCTCATAAAATGATCTGTTTGCTCAATTATTGCCCGGTCATGAGCTGGTGGCTTACCCGCTCCCCAGAAGATGGTTCATTGGTAATGACTAATGTTGATCTGATGACCTAGTGGCAAGAAACTGTACTGCAATACTAAAGGCACACAGTTTGAGGCCACCAGCCGCTCCGCAGGAGGATGGGCAATCACCTCCTGTGCAATTAACTGCCTCTGAAAACCTGCCAGAGGTTAAGCTATGGGTCAGTTCTGACCAACCGGAGAGTAAATAACAAAAACAACAACGTTGATCTGTCAGGAGAAGGAAAGGTAATCTCCCCTGTGCAATTAACTGCTTCTGAAAACCTAATGAAGGGTCATCTATGGCTCAGTTATGACTCAATGGTACACAACAACAACAATGTTGATCTGTATTTTCTGTAATCTTTAGATTTAGAGGACAAATTAACCTATGTTTGCCTGGTTGGGGTTTTTTTGTTTGTTTGGGGACATGCATAGGAACTGGATAACAAAGAACTAAGGTGTTCTCTAAAGTGGTATGTTAAAGAGAAACTGAGTGAATAAGACAGTTTGTTTAATCAACATTGGACTATGCTTACCATTGCCCTGTATCGTCTGGTCCCCACTGAATCTTTTTCATTTCCTTCACCTACTCCCCTCACCCACCAAATTGTGCAGCCCTCCAACTGCATCCCTGCCTATCCTTCTGTTCCCATCCCTCACCTCTTTGTATCCCCATACATGTTTTTTACAATAAAAAATTTTAAAAAAGAGAGAGAAACTGGTTACAAAGGAGCACTGGCTGCCCACAGAGGGTAAATACTTTGGTATATTCCGTTTATGGATTTTGTCCATTTCTGGGAACAATCATGCCTTAGCACTAACTCCAATGTGGGCTCTTTGCAAGCCAGGTCACAAGAACTCAGATCATGACTTAGAATACCATTTTTACTCATCAACAAATGAAT
>NW_006399799.1:14916367-14930734 GCF_000299155.1 Elephantulus edwardii
ACTATTTCTTTCCAGCGACTCTTGTTGTTATTGATGTTTTTAGGTGCCATCAGGATGTCGTTGACTCACAGCAACTCTATGAACAACAAAGGTGAACCTCTCCCCATCTTGCCCCATTCTCAACCATTGTTACAGTCTCCATGTTAATCCATCTTGTTGAGGGTCTTCCTCATTTGCTGACCCTCCATATTTCCAAGTATCATGTTCTTTTCCAAGGACCGGCCCTTTTTGACAATATGTTCAAACTATGTGAGATGAAGTGTCACCATCTTTGCTTCAAAGGAGTACCCTGGTTGTACTTCCTCCAAGATAGTTTTATTTGTGGTGTTCCTCCCCCCCATTTTGGGGATATTCAATACTCATCTCCAAAATCTCAACTCAGAGTCATTGTTTCTTCTTCTGTCATCATTATTCATTGTTCAACTTTCAGATGCATGGTGAGTAATTGAAAATACCATGGTTTGTATCAGGCACGCCTTAGTCTTTAATCTGACATTGTTGTTCTTTAGCACTTTGGAGAGGACATATTTATTCCAGTGTTAGTAAAGCATATTTTCCCAATACAACACATCTTTTGATTTCTTGACTGCTGTTACCATGGGTGTTGATTGTGATTCTACGTAAAACGAGATCGTTGACAACTTCAGTGGCCTAATGGTAAGAAGCTGCACAGCAATTCCAAAAGCATGGAGTTTGGATCCATCAGCTGCTCTGTGGGAGAAGGATGGGCAATCTCCTCCCATTCTAATAACTGCCTCTGAAAACCCACTGAAGGATCAGCTATGGGTCAGTTCCAGCTCAACAGTAAACAACAGCATCATAATGTTGTCTATTGAACCTGTGGTGAAGATTTTTGCTTCCTTGATGTTTAGATGTGATCCATACTGAAGTCATTAACATAGCTATTTTCTGATAGACACTCATATTCATTGAAGCATCATTTACAATAGTAAAGAGATGGAAACAAGCCATGTGCCCATTAGTGAACAAATGCATTAAAGAAACTATGGTTCATTCACACATTTGAGTACTATACAACATTACAACAATAAAGACGTCACAAAACACTGCATAACATTGATGCATGGAGAGGACATTATACTGAGTGAAATATGTGAGCCAGAAGAGGAGATTATAGTATTAAGACTGTGTTATTGTTGCTTATTCCATTCAACATGGTATAAGACTACTATTAGTAAAAGTTAAGGAAAGGTTTACTCGCACAGAAAGAATAATTCTTGAAAGGTTACCAGGGATAGAAAGAAAGGAAGAGGAGAGTAAAAATGAATAAAGAGATAAGTTGGGTGAAAATAAAGGCAAAATACCTTAAAATGTTAGTCATGCATTGTAATTAATGTTATAAAACAAAATGTGTGTGAGTGATTGAATGAAAAACCAATATTATTTGTAAAATTACACTTAAAAAATTTAAAGATAAAATTATTATTCCAAACTTTAAAAAATACTTAAGAACCCCTATATCTGTCAGCATGACCTTGAGACTAGTGTATTCTTTTTTCATATTAATGAGGTCATGCTGGAATAGGGTGAGTTCCAAACAAGGGACTGTAAAATGCTGGGAGCTTTGTGGAAAGTTCTCTTCTAATAAGAAATTATCTCCTTTAAACAAGGAGGTTTCTTTGTTCTAAGACTGTTCTTTTCTGCTTGGGAAACTGACGTATAGGGATGAAATTTCTATATCTGCAACAGAACACTGAATCATACTACACCTAGTCTGTGCCTTCTGGAGAACACCACCACACGAGTTTCTTGAGAGTCCTGAAGGATCAGATGCCTCAAGTTTATTCCAGTGTTAGTAAAGCTTAGACTAAAATCAATTCTTGATTGTTTAGGGAGCCATAAGATGAACAGACAAGTCCAGGTCTCCCTGGCTTACAGCTGACAACAGCTTTTCTTCTCCTGTTGTTGAGGCCTGAAGCATGAACCTTATCTCCCAGAAGACCTCAATGGATGGTCACCAAACCTGCCCACTGTTGATGAGTCAAGCTCCTGACTAAGCACACTTATGAAACTCTTCTTTAAATTAGCATGCAGACCAATGGAAGAACTTGCCTTTATTTACCCAGTTCCATATCCAGATGACTTTCCAAAATTTTTAGCATTTTTAAGTGTGTGTATATATGTGTGTGTGTGTGTGTGTGTGTGTGTGTGTGTATATATGTGTGTGTATATATATATACATTATATATACACACACATACATATATATACACATACATATATATGTGTATACATGTCACAGGACCAAAGTTGTTATGAAACTTTGGGCAATCTGTAGCATGTCCTAGATAGTCTCAGCTCTCATTGTTTACCTCTGAGGAGACACTGATGGGTTCTTAAAGCTTAACAATCAGGGAGCTCTGGTGGCATAGTGGCAAGGAGCTGCAACTATAATCCCAGAGGCACACGGTTCAAATCCACCAGATGCTCTGCCGGGGAAGGAGGGACAATCTCCTCCTGTACCAGTCAGATCTGATTTGACGGTACACTCACACACACACACACAAAATAATAATAAAAAAAAAGTTTAAAAAAAGCTTAACAATCAAGAACTTTTCCAGTATTTGCATAAAGTTGAGGATTTTAATTTTTTTATTTTGGGGTTTTTTAAATTTTTATTTTAAAGTGGTTTGCATACAAAATTTGTATTTTTTTTTATTTGTAAAAAATTGTGCTTCACAGTTTTCTTCATTCACGTTGAGTTTCATACAATCATTCTCATACACTGTCTTTTATAAACTTTATCGCCATTGAGTTATGCTTGCCATTACCTTATCTTTTCAGGTCCCTGCCAGATCTTTCCCATTTCTCTTACCCCACTCTCTACACCCATCAAATTGTCATACCCTGTGATTTCTCCCCTGTCCACCTTCACTTCTCTGTTCCTACCCCTTCCCCCCTTGGGTCCCCATATAGATTTTATTAATTATCCTTTTATTTTTACAATAATGGTCTTATGCAATGTTTGTCCTTATGAGACTGAGTTAGTTCACTCAATATAATGCTCTCCAGTCTCTTCCTGGTGCACATAAACTTTTGAAAGCTCATTTTTCTTTTCTTCTTGCTAAGATAACACCTGTTTAGAGCTTAGCTTAGACAGAAGCAGCATTTGGAGAGACTGTAAGGAACTGTTGCTAAAAAATTGAAGTAAAAATCTTCAGTGGAATTAATCTCTGTGCCAGATGTGCAGGCTGAGTTTAGAAGAAGCCATTGTACCAAGGCTATTATAGTTAATGTTAGATAGATCTTGGCAGAAAGCAGAGAATACCAGAGGAATGTCTACTTGTGTTTCATTGACTATACAAAGGCGTTTGACTATGTGGATCACAACAAACTGTGGTTGACTCTGAGAAGAATGGGAATCCCAGAACATTTGATTGTGCTTATACCAAATCTATACTTGAACCAAGAGACAGCCGTTAGAACAAAGTAAGGAGACACTGCATGGCTCAAAATCGGGAAGGATGTCCACCAGGGATGTATTTTGTCTCCATACTTTTTCAATATGTATGCAGAACAGATCATCCAAGGAGAAATGTGGCATCAGGATTGGAGGAAGATTCATCAGCAACCTGCATTATGCAGATGACACAACCCTGCTTGCTGAAACTGAGGAGGATATGAAGTGCTTGCTGCAGAAGGTCAAGGACTGCAGTCTTCAGTATGAATTGAAGCTCAACATCAAGAAAATAAAGATTCTCACCACTGGACCAATTGGCAGCATCAGGATGGATGGTGAAGTGATTGAGAATGTTAACAGCTTTAGTTTGCTTGGCTCCACAATCAACACTCTTGGTACAAACAGCTAGGAAATCAAGAGACAAATTATATTGGGAAAGTTTCTGTCAGGGACCTCTCAAGAGTACTGAAGAACAACGACATCAGGCTGGAGACTAAGGTGCACCTGATCCAGGCTATAGTCTTCGTAATTATGTGCTATGCATCAGAGAGTTGGACAGTGAACAGGGATGATAGAAAAGAGAATAGATGCCTTTGAGCTATGGTCTTGGAGAAGAGTGTTGAATATACCATGGACTGCTAGAAGAACAAACAGGTTTGTCCTGGAGAGGGTGAAACCAGAATGCTCCTTGGAGTCAAGGATTCTGAAGCTTCATCTGACATATTTTGGGCATGTTACAAGAAGGGACCAGTCCTTGAAGAGAGTCATCATGTTTGGGAGGATGGAAGGACAGTGCAAGAGAGGAAGACCCTCAGTGAAATGGATCAATTCAGTTACTGGGATAATGGGAGCAGGTGTGTCAGAGACAGTGAGGTTGACACAGGATAGAGCAAGGTTTAGGGCTCTTGTACATAGGGTCGCTATGAGTCACAAGTGACTCAACAGCACATAACAACTCCCTCCTGCTCCTAACTCATGTATTCATCATAAAAACCATATGAAAAAGATGAAATTCATTTTTATAATATATTTCCTTTAACCCAATATATACAAAATATTATCATTTTTACAATGTTATACTTTGTATTGTGTACCCTAAAAATTTGTGCTGTAGATCATAACCTCTGTGCCCTTGGATATAACCTCATTTTTGAGTGAAGATCATGACAGAGCAAAAGACTAGAAGCTGAAGATACAAAGGTTTCCCCAAGAGGCAACAAAAAGAGAAAGCCCCTGCCAACACTAAACAACCTGAATCCAGATTCCTGGCTTCTTAAACAATGCACAGGTCAACCCTTCACAATTATACAACCTGAAATGCCAGTAGTGCTCTATGTAAGATTCATCAAAGACTCCATTCACTAATTCCCTCTTACTCCTGGGACCTGTTCTTTCTGTTGTCTACACTGAGAGCTGTGTTTTAGTTAATTTTAAACCTGCCTTTGTCCACCAGAAGGGTCTATACCAACTAAATGCCAAGCCAATTGTTTGGCACCAAATAATCAGACCTTTACGTGCCGTAGAGCAAATCACAGTCCAGTTGTGCACCATCTTCACAACAGTTGCTATGGCCGAGCCAGTGTCCGTCTATCGGTCTGTTGAGTCAGAGCTCTCATTGTTGTTGAGTCAGAACCAACTGATGGCTGACCCTCCATTGGGTTGCCAAGTGTATAAATCGCACTGGAGGAGATTATCATTCTTTCTTTCAAAAAGCTGCTGATAAATTCAAATCACCAGAGAGGCACAGTCTTTGTGAGCAGCACGACTCCCTGCTGATTACACCACCAGAGCCAAGTAGAGAAAGTAAACTCATTTCTGCCTTCTGGAGACAAATGAGAAGCCAACTGACATTCATCTCAAGTTTGTATTCTACACACACACACACACACACACACACACACACACACACACATTCCACCACCCTGCACACACCAATAGGCATGAAAGTATATTGCTCTTTTCATTGCAAACCATTTCAGAGCATCATTGGAAATCTTCCTTTGAATCTGTAAAATGAGGGCAAGTATAGACAGAGAATAAACAAATCTGTTAGTCTAACCCTGTCTGCTGAGTTTGCCTCTATCGGAGACACGTCAAATTATGGAAGGAGATAGCCTGACACCCCAAGCTTGCACCTCTCTCCTCTAACACCCCTCCATTCCTGATCTCTGTGAGGGAGAATGGGACTGGCTAAATGATGGAGTTATTGAAACATACTATCTTTTAACTCGCATCTATTTTGTGAGAAGGTAGTTTACGAAACACAAGTCCTTTGTGCCAACATTCTATAAAAACCATAACACTGTGTAAAAGGAAAGCTGGGTTGAGACCCTCCCTTCCTCTGAGCAACCAACCCAACTATGTATCTTTTTGGATGACAGTTTCTTCATGAGAAAACTGTGGGAATACCTAGGACAGAGCCTGGCCTACAAACTATATTCAATTAGCATCTTATTTTTCAATAGACAAAAGTCTGAAAGGAATCCAAATTTAACCACTCAGTGCTCCTAATACTCCAGATTCACACTCTGCACATAAGGATTTTGTGGGGGATTCATTTAGTTTGGGGTTTTACCACTTTATTGGGTTATAAATGATATCTAAAAACTGAACATATTTAAAGTTTGATAAGTTTTTGACCAATGTATATGAATATGCAGTGGTCCCCACAATCAAGATAGCACATTCATCAACCTGAATGTGTCCTCTTGGCCTTCTGGATGCTGTCCTTGCACTCCTACACTTTCTGTATGACCTGCTTTCTATTACCATGAATTAGTTTGCATTGGATATCTTTTTATCTAAGTGGTATTTTAGAGACAGGCCCTTTTTTTGTCTGACTCGCTTCACTCAGTATAACATTTTGAAATCCATCCATGTGTTGTGTGTTTCTATTGGGTGCACAGTACCATTTCAACACATGCATGTCATTTATCCAGTCACCAGATGAGTTATTACAAAGCAGGCTGTCATGAATGCTCATTTCACATTTTCATGTGGACCCAAGCTTTTCTTTCACGTGAATGAATACGCCAGAGTACTAGCTGACTCATGAGGTATATTTAATTTTTTAAGACTTGCCAAAGTTTGTACTGTGAGGGTCAATATTGTGCGCAATATGGTCATGTTGGTCAGTATAATGTAATCATCACATGTGTTGTAAATTCTAACTGCTACAATATTAATGAGGTAGGGTTAGAGGCAGTTCTGTAAAGATATGATCAATGTTATCTGATTAAAGGCAAATTTCTTCAAGGGTGTGGGCTATGATGATATGAGCAGCCTTGCCTGATTATGGGATGGCTCCCCAAAGGTGTGACCTATATTGGATATATGTTTGGACTCTGAGGGGAAAAATGAAAACATTTTTTGTCCAATCTACATCTGGCTCTCTGGCTTGGGGCCTCCAGAAGTGAAACAGTGGCTTGCTTTCATTGCTAACTTTGGACTCATTGTCTCAAAAGCCAGCAGTGAGGAGAGCTCTTGTGGCCTAGTGGCAAGAAGCTACACTGCAATCCCAGAGGTACGTGGTTCGAATCCACCAGATGCTGTGCTGGAGAAGGAGGGGCAATCTCCTCCTGTACCAGTCAGATCTGATTTGACGGTACACACACACAAAATAATAAAATTAAATAAAAATTAAAGAAATAATAAAAACAGCAGGTGTGATCCTGCTCTCTCTCATGACCTTTGAGATTGATAGTCTCTAGTCAGTGGTCTCCAAAGACTGAAGCCCGAGTCTCTACCTGCCTGCTAATGCCTTGAGCTTACTGGCCTCCCTGGAGACCTGTCTCTTGAGTCTGACCTGAAGACCTGGGACTTGTTAGACTCAACAAGCACTTGAGCCATATCCTCAAAATAAATCTCTAGCTACATACAGACAGCTTTCAATATCACAGCAACTTCAAGTTATCTCAGTATAGCAAACTGACAGAGAAGTGCTGTACCACTTAGAACAAAGTTCTTCCCAAATATAACAAACTGTCAATTTAGTTTATAATTCTAATAGCAAATTAATCTTCACACACAATTGCTTCAAATAGCAGGCCCCAAACTGGAAACTCTTTGGCAGGACCCAACTGACTTTTAAATGCAAAGGCACACCAACCAGGGCCTCTAAACCAATCTGTTTAAACAAGAGGCTTTGAGCCCACATCTGATTGTTAACTAATTGAAAAAGACCAACTTATTTATACCTGATTTTTAATTAAATTAAAAATGACCAAAGAGTTTACATCTTACTATAAAGTAATCAAAACAACTTAACTCCTAGAATGCAACTGCTTCACCCAGAAGGCTCCAAACTGTCTATGGAGCCTATAAGTAGAGTCTATGCCAGAAAAATTGGAGGACAAGTGTCTGGCCAACAGATTGGAAGAGGTCTGTATTTGTTTCCATTGCCAAGAAAAGTGATCCAACTGAATGTGGACACTCTTGAACAGTATCATTAATATCACATGCAAGCAAAAGACTGCTGAAGATCTTTCAAAAATGATTAGGACAGTACATCAATAGGGAACTGCCAGAGGTTCAAGCAGGTTTTAGAAAATGCTGTGCTTCAGGGATATCATTGCTGAGGTCAGAGAGATCCTGGCTTAAAGTAAAGAATACCAGAAGAATGTGTATTTATGTTTTATTGACTATGCAAAGGCATTTGACTGTGGATCATAACAAGCTGTGGCTGATGTTAAGAATAGGAGTCCCAGAGCACTTACCTGTGCTCATGCAAAACCTGTATCTGGACCAGGAGACTATTGTGTGAAGAGAGCAGGGGAGCACGCATGGTTTGGAATTGGTAAGGGAGTGTGCCAGGGTAGGCTTTTATTTTGGGGGTTTTTTTCCTCCTTCCATACCTATTTAACCTGTATTCTGAGCAAATTATTCAAGAAGCTGGACTCTATGAAGAAGAGTGCGACATCAGGTTCACAGGGAGATTCATCAATAACCTGCCTTATGCTGATGACACAGCCTTGCTTACTGAAAATGAGGAAGGCTTGAAGCACTTGTTGGAGAAGATCAAGCAATGCAGCCTTCAGTAAGAATTGCATCTCAATGTCAAGAAAACAAAGATTCTTACCACTGGACAGATAGGCAACACCATGGTGGATGTAGAGGAGATTGAAACTATCAATAACTTCATCTTACTTGGATCTACAATTAACACACTTGGTACCAGCAGTCAGGAAATACGGAGATGCATTGCATGGGGAAAGTCTGCAGTTAGGCAGTTCTGCAAATTACTGAGGATTAATGATGTTAGTTTGAGAACTAAGGTGTGTCTGATTCAAGCCATTGTCTACCAATCATTTGGTAAGCATCTGAGAACTGGACAGTGAATAAGGATGAGAAAAGAAGAATTGATGGCTTTGAGTCGTGGTGTTGGAGAACAGCACTAAACATCCCATGGACTGCCAAAAGAATAAACAAGTATGCCTTCGAGAGGGTGTAGCCAGAGTGCTCTTTGGAGGCAATAATGAGGCTTTGCCTCACATACTTGGAGCATGTTGCTAGGAGGAGCTATTCCTTGGAGAGGGATATGATGCTTGAAAGGGTATAGGGTCAGTGAAAGAGAAGACTTTCAACCAGATGGATAGACATGGTGAATGCTGTAAAGGGCTCTAGTGTGTCATGAAGTGTGAAGATGGTACAGGATAGGACAGGGTTCAGAACTGTTTTTCATAGGGTTGCTGCGAGTCATACTCAACTTCTTCATGGCATCTAACAGCAGCAACCACAACAACATATAGATAGAAAGAAGCAAAACCATTGGAGCTTTTTGTTGCTGTTGTTATATGCCATCAAGTGGCTTGCAAATCATAGTGATCCTATGCACAATAGCTCTGAACCATGCCCTCTCCTGAGCCAGTCTCACTGTCTCTGACATGCTTCCCCCCATTACCTGAGTTATTGTGTCCATCCATCTTATCTAGGGTCTTCCTTTTCTGCACTATCTTTTCACCCTTCCAAGTATTATTTCCTCCAAGAACTGGTCCCTCCTGGCAATATGGTTGTGTTTCTTGTTGTTGTCACTAGGTGCCATTGAGTCAAACATGATTCATAGTGACCCCATAAACAAAAGGTTCAAAAGGAACCCTGTTCTATACTGCTTGAACTGGCAATTCTCTATCTATATACTGTTCTAACCATTTTTGGATGATCTTCAGCAGTACTTCACTTGCATGTGATAGTAATAATATTGTTGGATAGATTCCACATTCAGTTGAATCACTTTTCTTGGGAATGGGGACAAATATGGACCTCTTCCAATCTGTTGGCCAGACAGCGATCCTTCAAATTTCCTGGTATAGACTGGTGAGCATATCAGGGCTGCATCTATTAATTTAAATAAGTCATTTGATATCTCATTGATTCCTGGGGCCTTATTTTTTTCCCAATACATTCAATGCAGCTTCTACTTCCTTCCTCCTTCACTACCATTGGCCCTTTTTCTGATAGTACTTCCTGAAATTTTCCAGTGTTAATAAATTCTTTCTGATACAGTGATTCTGTGTATTCCCTCCATCTTCTTTTTATGCTTTCTGAGTCATTCAATGTATTGTCCATAGCATCATTCAATATTGCAATATGAGGCTTAAATTGTTATGTGCTATTGAATCATCTGAAGTCTACCTTGTCCTAAGCCAATTTCACTGATTCGAACACACTGACACCCATTGCTCCAGTTACTGTATTAACCCATCTCGTCCAAGGTCTTCCTCTCCTGTGCTGTCCCTCCACCCTTCCAAACATGATGTCCTTCTCCAAGGATCAGTTTCTCCTGGCCACATGCCCAAAGTATGTGAGGTGGAGCTTCAAAATTCTTCAGTCCAAGGAGAAACTTGGTTTCACTCTCCCCAAGACAGATGTATTTGTTTTCTTGGTGGTCCATGGTATGTTGAAGACTCTTTTCCAGTACCACAACTCAAAGGCATTGATTCTTCTTCTGTCACCTTTAGTCATTGTCCAGCTCTCTGATGCATAGTAAATAATTGCAACGACCATTTCCTAGATTAGGCACACCTTAATCTCTAGACTGGCATCATTGCTTTTCAATACTCAAGAGAGGTCCCTGACAGCAGATTTTCACAACGAAATTAGTCTTTTGATTTCCTGATTGTTGGTGCCCAGAGTATTGATTGTGGAGTCAAGCAAGCTGTAATTTGTTAACAAACTCAATCTCTTCTCCATCTATCATAGTGCTTCCAATTGGCCCAGTGGTGAGAATCTTTGTCTTTATTTTTTTGTTGTTGTTGTTTTATTTGTTTGTTTGTTGTTAAGTACCATCACATCAAATCTTACTGGCACAGGAGAAGATTGTCCTCATTCTCCAACAGAGCATCTGATGGATTTGAACTGCATGCCTTCAGGATTGCAACACAGCTTCTTACCACTAGGACACCAGAGTTTCCTGCAAATCTTTGTCTTCTTGATGTTGAGCTTCAGTCCATATTGAAGACTACAGTCCTTGACCTTCTGCAGCAAGCACTTCAGGCCCTCCTCAGTTACAGCAAGCATGGTTATGTCTTGTACAATACAGGTTGTTGATGAGTCTTCCTCCAATCCTAATACCACATTCCTCCTATTAAGCCTAGACAGATGATTGATTGATAGCTAGATAGATAGATAATAATAATAATGATGATGATGATGATAGATAGATAGATAGATAGATGATAGAGAGATAGATAAACTAGTTTTGCTTCTCTAGAGAATCCAGCTTAAGGTATGTACCATTCTATTTACTACCAGGCAGTAGCCAAATAGACAATTTCTTCTCTCTTCTGTGACTTATGTTGTTGTGAAGTGCAATTGAATCATAAATGACTCTTAGTGACCCTATGAACAAAATACCTGAACACTTGTATAACTTTCATCATTTATCCAAGTTCATAGAGTTTCTGGAGCCAAGATATTTCAGAAGTGGACACCACTCCTGCTTCCAAGTTTGTTTTAATCAGGGAGATCCACTAAACATTACCGACCACGGGTAACCATTATCACATTTGACACATTAGTGTCTCAGTGTTTAGCATCACAGCAACCATGAGTTATCTCTGTACAGCAAAATGGACAGACTAGTGATATACCACTTAGAAGAATGTTTGACCAAAACAATTAAAACAAGGCCCAAGGGTTGCCGGCCCAAAGGTTCAAAAGCCTTTTTAAATAGGAGGCCGAATAAAATCAACTCATATCCATCCTAATCCTCACCAGAACCAGAAAACAAGCCTCTGTAGAATCTAGCTGCTCCAGATGACTTCTTAACCTGGATTCCACCATACTGGTGACCAAAAGCTTTTTTAAATGACTTATTTGAAAACTCTTACTTGATGACAATGGATAAAGTTTTTGCGTGTTTTTTAAAATAAATACACACACACACACACACACACACACACATATACTAGGATACATATCTTTTATCAGATATGTGGTTTACAAATATTTTCTCTTGGTCTATCATTTGTCTTTTAAAAATACCTTTCAAAAAATTCTTTTTTTATTTCATTTTAAAAGATTATTGTAAGGCAATTATCTGGTGGAACTGCTAGGATAGATGATAAAGAATATTTTCTTTCATTTCAAACTGAACCGCTCAACCTCTTTTTGAGCAGTATACAACAACATGAATCCTTTCAAGAAATTTCCAGAACAGATTTTATGTCTTAGTTTCCTCATCTGTATAACAGAGATAATAATAAAACCTGTTCTACAAATTAATATAGATATTAAATTAGTTAATACGTGCATGAGTCTTTCCACAATGTCTGACACAAATGTTACCTAAGGATAATGGTACAGAAGCAGGTAGGAAATGAATTTATTTTTTAAGGGATCACCACAGGTCAAGGACCAACTCAATGACAGCTAACAACAAAATTATTTATTACTTCACACTAAAGACTTCCACACAGGTTGAAGATATCATGTTGAGGCAAAATAACAAATAATAAAAAAATATTAAAAAATAATGTTACATATGTTCCCTGGAGTCAAGGATTCTGAAGCTTCGTCTGACATATTTTGGGCATGTTGCAAGGAGGGACTGGTCCTTGGACAGGGACATCATATTTGGCAGAGTGGAGGGGCGGCGAAGGAGAGGAAGACCTTTAATGAGATGGATCGATTCTGTGACTAGAGAGGTGGGAATAAGTGTTTTTGAGATGGCTAGGTTGGCACAGGATAGAAGAGCGTATAGAGCTCTTGTACATAGGGTCGCTATGAGTCGCAAGCAACTCGATGGCATATAACAACAACAATAAAAAATAACCAATCAAAATTTACCTTATTTTCCCACTGAAACAACTTAGAGAAGACAGTGTAGTCTTTATCCTCAACTTACAGACAAGGAAATCAAGACTCAGTGTTGTTAGAGAGTAATAAAGCTAGAACTAGATCTTAGCTCTGTCTGGTCAAAAATCCATACTGTTCCATTCTTCCCAAGAAAGACTAGTATTAACCAGTAAGTACAGCTTTATGACATCCACTTCCTAAACTACACGCCTCTGGAAACTCTATGAACTTTGATAAATGGTGATAGTTATAGAAAGGCTTCAGGCCTTTTGTTCATAGGGTCACTATGAGTCTTATTCAATTTGATGGTAATCAACAACACAACAACAGCTGTATTGGTTTTCTGCCTCCAGGCCTTGCTTGTTCGGTAACTATGGTCCAGAGTCAAAGCCCACTACAAGAACATATTTCAAGTTGGGGGTTAGAGACTCTACCACTGTGTGGACACCTTTTTCTAAACCTCGCTCTGAGTGTGTGTGTGTGTGTGTGTGTGTGTGTGTGTGTGTGTGTGTTGAATATCATTAAGTTGGAACTGACCCATAGCTGACCCTCCAGTGGGTTTTCAGAAGCTGTTAATCTCACAAGAGATTACCCATCCTTCCCCCAAGTAGCTGGTGGATTTGAACTGTTTGCCTTCAGAATTGCAGTGCAGTTTCTTACCATTAGGCCTTCAGGGCTCCCTAAACCTGGCTGTATACAGAGAAGCCACTTAGACACAAATCAAGGAGCCCTGATGGCATAGTGCATTATATGTTGGACTACTAATTGAAAGGTCAGTGATTTGAACCCATCAGCTGCTCCTTCCATAAAGATTTATGGCCTTAGAAACCTGATAGAGGGAGGATCACCATGAGTCAGAAATAGCCTGACGGTAGTGGGTTTGATTTTAATTTGTGGGTAGATTCAAGTTAGACATAAACCCATAGTCTCTTAATAATGGAAAGGAATTTAAGGATCCTATAGATGAGTTCTCTTTGACTTCTAACCATTTTTTGGTCCAGTCCAGGGTCTCACCAGAGAGCGTTTCCACACCTTTAACCCCAGTCCTTCTGCCTCCCTGTAACTTCCTAACACATAGACACCACAACCAACCCACTGCAACGAGTCCTCTGACTTATGGTGACCCTCCATCAGGTTTCTGAGGCTGTAAATCTTAACAGGAGGAGACCACCTTATCTCTGTCTCATGGGACAGCTGATGAGTTTAAACTCTATATTTCAATTAGCAGCCCAATATTTAACATTCTAACTACACTACCAGGGCTTCTTTAACATAGAGAAAGAAGGTACTAAATGTTTTTCAAAATAGTAGGCTGCCATGATTTAGATTTTCTCAGGAAGTGTTTGTCAGGTCTTTTAACTATGATACCTCTAAACGTACTAGAACATACCACATTGTCCCAAAAACATAGCATGCTATAGAATCATACAGACCTGGTTTTGGATCCAGCTATCAGATACTAGCTGTATGACTTGAGGTAAATACTTAATCTCTCTCTCTCTCTCTCTCTCTCTCTCTCTCTCTCTCTCTCTCACACACACACACACACACACACACACCTTAGAGGCAGGACAAAATTCCCAATTGTCACACGTTTCACCTTTTCTGGTTGGTTAACAATCACCAAAGACATTCTCTTAAAATGTTTGATA
>NW_006399799.1:14932174-14941686 GCF_000299155.1 Elephantulus edwardii
TTAGGGCTGTTGTACATAGGGTCACTATGATTCGCAAACGACTCGACAGCACATAACAATAACAACAACAATTTTAAAAGAAAATTGTTAAAAAAATATCTTGACAACTACAATTTGTGTGTAACAGGAAAGAATAAGCTGTAGGAAAAGGTAAAAGCATAAGATTGAAGACTGCCTGAAGTATTAGAGGAATCAAGAGAAATCACATGCCTAGTTGTGTATAGGAAGAGAGATGAAAGATATGCTGGATGGAGCTGAAGAAGTGTTCAGAGACCAGAATTTCCAGGGCCTTTTACCCTGAAAGAGCCTAGTGGCAAAATAGGTTAAGTGTTAGACTGATAACCAACAACTAGGAGATTTGAACACACCAGCAATGGGAGATCCATACAGTAGTGGGGCACCTTAACTGGGATTAGTTACTGGAGTCCTCAGATGATGCAAACTGTTAGCTCACTCAGCAGCTAACCAAGGTTCCACTTAAAACTGCCTCAAAAGAAAGGTCTGGTGATATATTTACAGACAACGAGCTATGGAAAATCCTGGGGAGCACAGTGCTGCTCTGACCACATGGGATCACCATGAGCCAAGGCTGACTATGCAGAAAGTGTACCTGAGCACTGCTGTTACAGATCAACCCCAAGATGCACAGCAGTAGAATCATAAAAGAAAATCGTGTCCCGGTCATGTGCAGTCCTCACATGGATGCATTTCCGGTCAGTAGACGTCTGTCTCACTTATGCATTGTCCTGATGCTGCATAACAACAACCACATGACGTCAGTGGCGTGCTTTTTTTTTAATTAAAATGTATTATTAATTTCAATAAAAATTTACAGAGACTTTGGGTTTCCATTCATTCATTTTTGCACTTTTCTCCCCTCCCAACACTCCCTGCTAGTACACTACCCTCTTGGAAAAGTAAAGAAAAATTCTTTCATTGTTTTACAAACCCTCCCTCAGGTCCACTCCACCATGTAGCCTTCGCTCTGGACTCCTGTCATGACAAAAATACCTAATCACATATCCCTTTAAACAGTTTTCTCCCTCATGTGTTTCAGGGCAGTATACATTATTGAACCCATCTTTCTCAGTCTCTCTCCAACCTCAAGGTCAGTGCTGTTTTATAAGAGTGGCACCATGCAGTATTTGTCCTTTTGTGACTGAGATACTTCACTCAGCATAATGTCCTCCAGGGTCACCCATTTTTAATAATATTGCATGAGTTCCTTGTTTTTCAATGCAATGTAGTAGTCCATTGTGTGAATATACCACAGCTTCTCTATCCATTCATTTGTTTATGGGCACTTAGGTTGTTTCTAACTCCTTGCTATTGTGAACAAAAGCCACGATAAACATGGGTGTGCATATATCTACTTGGATGGCAGTTATTGTCTCTTTGGGGTATATTCCCAGTAGTGGAATTGCTGGGTCAAATGGTATCTCTATTTGCAACTTTTTGAGAAAGCGCCACACTACTTTCCACAATGGTTGCACCATTTTACACTCCCACCAACAGTGAATCAGGGTTCCAGTTTCTCCACAACCTCGCCAGCATTTATTGCTTGCTGTTCTGTTAAATTTTGCTATTTTGACTGGGGTGAGATGATATCTCATAGTTGTTTTAATTTGCATCTCTCTTAGGGCTAGGGATTTTGAACATTTCTTCATATGCTTGTCAGCCATCTGAATGTCTTCTTTGGTGAAGTGTCTGTTCATATCCTGTGCCCATTTTTCTATTGGCATGCTTCTTTTTCAGGCACCTGGGACTCAACTAGTTGGCTCCACTAGTCTTCCTAGGTTCTCTAAAATGTCTGTTAGTTGCTGGCCAGAGAATTGTCCAGGATGGCCTTGACTGCACAATTTGATGATTGGCTCATTACTTGAGTCTCTCATTTTCCAGGAGACCAGTCAGGAGGTAGCAAAGGTACAAGCAAACAAACAGAAGTACACATATTTTCTCGAGACTTGAGCCTGGAACTGACACAAGCTGTCATCTTTGCCTCTTTCTATTGGCCATGGGAGGTACTCTAAGTTGACACAGCTAAGTGAATGATGTGGAGAGAGGGGCAGGTATTAGGAACAGGTATCATTGCTACTAATAACAGACTTGATCTATCATGACCTCTATGCTCAAGGTACTGAGTCAAGAACCCTGGCTCACTCCATCATGTGGTTCTGCCATTTCTTAGGGCTTTGGTGTCATCTGGAATCTATCAATAAAAGATGAGGATAAGTATAGAGAAGGCACACTGCTCCTTAAGAGCCTTGGACTGCAGATTGCACACACCACTTCCTCTCACAGTCTAGTCATGTGACCAAGCACCAGACAGTTGCTCCCCTGCCCTGATTGTGCAGCATGGAAGGAGAAAGAGAAGAGTCTATTGAACAACTAACCATCCCCATCACCAGGAGTGACTTACCTTTATACTACCCTACATTCCAACAGTACTGAGGCGTCAAGTAAAACTTTCAGCATCATAGAACCACTCAAAGTAGAAGTGAAGGCAAACCTTTTATTATAAGCAAGTGACACAAAGCCAAAGAGGACTAGAGAGCAGCTATGTGCTTGGACCCTGGTCTCCGAGGGTGCTGCAGCGATGCTAAATCAGTTCTTGTCCAAGTGTCTTCAATTTACAGTGACCCCATCACAATGACTCATTTTTGGGAAAATAGCTCACCATCCCTTTCTTCCGAGGTGCCTCTTGGTAGACTTGAACCTCAAACCTTTCCATTAACAGTCAAGCCAGTTAATCATTTGCACCATGCTGTTGTTTTTACCTGCCATTACTAAGTCAATTCTAACTCACAGTGTGACCCTTTGTGTTCCTCGTAGAACTGTCTCATAGGGTTGTCAATGTTTTGATTGGCATGCTTTTCATCCAAGGTCACTCAGAGTGGGTTCAAACTGACAATCTCTTGACTTGTCATCAAATGCTTAACTGATTGCACCACCTATGGATTCCTTGCACCATGATAATCTTTGCAAATTCTAAAGTAGCAGTGAGAGGTGGAGATAGACGCCAGAAGGCACATTACATTACCCCTTGGTTCCATTTATTGGACCCGGACCATGCCCCAGCACCCATCAAGGGTTTATGTGAGAGATCTCTTCCCCCACTGCAGACTTCTTTGATGCCACTCAGCTCAGTAGACGAGCACAGCTCCATGGGGAAGAGGAATCCCAGCATCCTCTGCCCCCACCTCCCTCACTTCCAGCCCTGTGTGTGGCTGGCAAGCAACGGGTTGTCAACCCTCTCTTCAGCAAGCTGAGACATGAAGAGAATGCCAATGATCCCCCACATGCACAAGGAGGGGGATGCAATTACAGCAAATTCTGCTTACGGTTCAGATTCAATATTTGGAAGGGATAATCCTGAAATAAGAGATTGCCTGATTTCTCTCCTCAGCCTGTGAATGGTTCATTAGCTCCTATTTGACATCTGAGGGTTGCGTCTGATTGGCTTTATTGTGGAATTGAACTCTAAGAAGTCCCCAAGACAGAGCAATCAAGTTTCACAATGATCCCCAACTGCAAATTTTCAAACGTAAATGGCAGCTGCGCCTTGGACATCAAGCCTGTGAATATAATGGGGAATTTTTATTTCATCCCCACGTAATGAAACTCAGTCCTGTTTGACAAATCTGGGTCCTGACTCAGCAGTTAGGGTTTCCTGCACAGTTCAGCTCGGGTGCTGCAGACAAAGAACCCCCAGACTTGAGCATCAGCAAAGATGTCGTGTGTCCCCCATCTTGTGTAGGGCCACTTAAGGAAGGGCTCTGAGGAACGTGAGATTGAGGCTGAGCCTTGGGAAGGAAAGCACAGTCTTGCTGCAGAGGTGGGCCCCTGGTACTAAAGGCAGAGAACAAAGGAAGGCAGTAGGTTCTTGATCCCACAGGGCTAGAGGAGGTCCCGGAAAAGTAGAGAGGGCTGAAGTCTGGACTGGCTTCTAAGATAAGCAATATAACATGGCTTAAAACAGGTGTGCACAGAGAACAAGGGTCCAGGTGTGAAGTGTAAAGGCCTCAAAAGGTCTGTCTGTTAATGCCCATTCAGGGCATTAACAAGGTGACCCAAAAGTTCCTTGCCATTCTTACTGGCCTATGGGTGAATATCTGTGTCTAACCGTGGGGTTTTTTTCCTATTTCATAGTGTTGAGGACTGCTGTCTAGCTGTTATGCTTGCATAATCATGTCCACATGGTGCTTAGTTTTCTAGATTCCTGCTCTTTCCTGGGCTTTCTACTCCCCTTGTCTGCCATGCTGCACTATCCTTATCTGTTCCCATAAACTATAAATCTTTGAGGGCAGGGACTGTGTTATCCATATCAGACCTACTGCTTAACACAGAGTCACAGCCCAAGAAACATTTGTGGGATGCATAGAGAATTGCAATGTGCTGCTGTTTCTATTACTCCTGGTTTTTTAGTTACATGAGCCAACATCCCTGTCATTTCTTAGTAAGATCAGAGACCTAGGAATCCTGGAACTTCTATGGAATAGTTTCCAGGTAGGTAAAAAGTGTTGTGAAAAAGGGCTCACTCATTCCCTCAATTGTTCCCATTTACTCCCTCTTGGAAGGGACTTGTTCAGGAGATGAAAGGATGAGGGAATGCCTACTGAAGATGGTAGCGCTGTGATGGGTGCTGTATACTCATTATTGCTCGGAATGCCAGGGTTTATAGTTGTCTGGTGCTCTGTGTCCTCAGGAAAGTTAACAACCCTCTCTGTGCCTTGGTGTTCTTCTCTGTAAAATAGAGAATAGTTGTCCCTACGAGTCCCTGGATGATGCAAATGGTTCAAGCCCTTAACCGTTAACTGAAAGGTCATAGGTTCAAGTCCACTTAGAGATAATTCAGAAGAAAGACCTAGTTTCAAAAAAATAGTTGAGAAATCTACAGAGCACAATTCTATTGTGTTGTATATGGAGTCACTATGACTTGGAGTTAAATAAATCACAACTGTTTGGGGTTATTTTTGTTTGGTTTTATTTATAGTTAATATTTTAAATAGGTCATATAACTCTAGAAGCAGTGGGGTACTAACTGAAAAGTCAGTGGTTTGAACCCACCCAGCATATGAGTGTCTATTTCTGCAAAGATCAGAGCCTAGATAGCCCTAGGTGAGTAGAAAGAAGTCATCACAACCTGCACCCACCATGTTTACCCCAGGTACAGATCTCAATTCTCCCAGTGCAAACCTGATTCTCCAACTTCTACGGGCCACCTTACATACTTCTGGGCTTAGGGAAAGCAAGAAAGACCAACAGAATTAAGCTGTCACAACCTGTGCCTGCTATTTTTACCCCAGGTACAGATGTCAATTCTTCCAGTACAAGCCTGATTCTCTGACTTCTACACAGGGCACATTCTGCCAAGACATCACCATCACCTGAGATATTATCCTGCTCTTTCACCTGGATGCTTCAGCTAGAAGGCTCCAGCATTTGGTAGCCACAAGAACATGGTCCTAGAACAGAAGATCAGAGACAAGAACCTTGCTCCAGAACCACCAGAAAGGATGGTGAAAAAAGTTGGAGAACCTTGGCCTGCAACTCCACAGACCAAGGAAAACAACACTCTTCAGGAGAAAGCCCTGCAATCAGGTAAAAGACTCATTCTCAAAGATAATGTATTGAAGAGCTAGGGAGGAAACTGCCTACAATCCTCCTGGAGAAAAACTGCTTCAGTTGGGAAACCTGGCCTCACCACTTCACAGTCCAAGGAAGGCAATAGGAGAGGGAGTTGCAATCAGGTGAGAGACTTAGTCCCAGAACCAGCATACTGAGGTGTGGGGGAGGAAGGAGCCTGAAACTCCCCTGAGGAGAAACTGCTTCTGTTGGGGAACCTGGCACCTGGGGCCACTTTGCAGACCAAAGAGGACAGTAGACTCTGGGGAGGGGGTTGCAATAAGGTGAGATTCATACTGGGCTGCACTGCAGACCATGAGGACCTAAAGGATTTTAGAAAAGGCAAATTTGCAGCTCCATAGGACTGGAAAGGATATCCAGTAGAGAAAGATTCTCACTCCCATAGATGGAAAACTTTAAGCCTACATAAAAAAAATAACATCAGAAAATTAAAGAACTATCACCATCCTATGCAGGTACAACAGCCTAACAAATATCAAGAAAAAACACCACATGATGTCAAGAAAGCAGCAGGTAGCCTCAAACATTGTGGAAAAAATAAATTAGGCCTTCTACTAAAAAAGCAGAATATATTAAAGACCCAATGAATATCAGAAACAGGGAGGTAAAAAATACAGTGATGTGGAGTTATATGGACAGCTACAGAAAAAGGTGCAATGATGAAAAAAAGATGGAAGCTGTTAATAGAGCAAATACTCCTGAGAGAGAAAGAGTCAGAAAAAATGTGTTGATGTGGAGGAATATGAACAGCTGTGGAAGAAACTGCAAGAGATAGAAGAATTTAAACTATACATAAAGAGGTATAAGAACTTAGAAAATCATCACAAGATACAGTCAACACAGTACTGAAAATAACAGAAAAATAGGAAAACACAATCCAGAGTATCAAGACTGAAATGTCAGAAGTTTCCACTATGATAAAGGAACAAAATAAGCAGAATAGAAGAGATTAAACAGACAGTCAGTGATTCGGAAGGCAAGAACCTCAATGGGAATATGCTAGAAGAAAAAACAAAGAGGAGATGGAAGGAAAATGAAGAACACATTATAATCAAGTGGGATAACATTGAAAGGAACAAAAGGAATTCAAGAACATGAGGAAGGCAGGGAAAGCATTAAGAAAATTGTGGAAGAGGTACTAGAAGAAAACTTCACAGGTATCAAGAAGAATGAGAAATTCCACATTCAAGAAGCTTAGTGAACCCCAAACAGACCAGACCCCAAAAGAAAAACATTAAGGCATATCATAGTCAAATTCTCCAAAATCAAGGATAGAATACTAAAGGTAGTGTGAGAAAACAATGTTGCATACAAAGAAGAACCAATTAGATTAAGTTCTGATTTCTCAGCATAAACCATGTGAACAAGAAGAAACTACAATAACAAATACAGAAGGCTGAAAGAAAACAATTGCCATCTGAGGATTTTGTACCCAGTAAAGCTGTTCTTCAAATATGAAGGAGAAATTAGGTCATATCAGAAAAACAGGAACTTAAGGAATTTGTGTAAACAAGACTGGCTCTACAAGAAAGTCTAAGGAAAGTTCTTCACACAGACAGAGACTCCAAAGGAAAATGGATGAACTATAGTAACCAGAAACAACAGAAAAAGAAATACAGCAAAATGGCAGTGAGAAAAACTGGCATGTCAATAATCATACTTAATGTAAATGGCTTGAGTGCACCAATTAAGAGACAAAGTGTAGTAGAATGGGTAAAAAATAAAGAAAGCCCATCGATATGTTGCCTATCAGAGACACATCTGAAAAATGAAGAAAAATATGCTAGGAAAAAATATATACCAAGCAATTGGCATCCACAAAAAAGCAAGTGTGGTAATATATTAATAGATAAATAGACTTCAGGATGAAAACCACCAAAAAGGATAAGGAAGGGCATTATACAATGATTAAAGACATAGTAGATCAAGAAGATATAACCTTAGTCAACATCTGTGCACCAAATGACAGACCTGCAAAATACATAAAACAAGGGTTAACAGAATTGAAGAAAGAAACAGACAGTGGTAAGAGACTTTAGAACACCACTCTCAGCAAAGAATAAGTCAGTTCAAAAGAAACTTAACAAAGGTGCACAATATCTAAACTATACTATCAGTCAACGCGACCTCTTGGATGCCTTCAGGGTACTGAAAGTAAAACTCAATTCACTTTCATCTCAAGTGTGCATATACATTCTCTAGACTTGGTCGAATATGAGGACATAAAGCAACTCTCAACAAATTAAAAAACACTGAAATAATACAAAGTATCTTCTCACACAACAATAAATACATATATCAATATATGCATATATTATACATATATACATATATGTTATACAATATATATCACAAAACAAAAAATTAACCACAAGAGGATAAAGCATATAAAACCACTCATGTTAAAGCTATATAATGCCCTGCTAGAACACAATTGGGTTATTGTAGAACAAAATAAAAATAAAGGATGAAATAAAAAGTTCCTCAAAACAAATGATAATGAAAATACAACATAATAAAACCTCTAGAATGCAGCTAACGATGTCCTCAGGGTCCAGTTCATAGTAATAGGCAAACATAAATAAGGAAAAAAGAAGCCAAATTAATGATCTAAATCAACACCTACATCAAATAGAAAAAGTACAACAGTCTAACAGCCTCCAGAAGAAAGGAAATTATAAGAACAAGAACTGAAATCAATGAGATAGAAAACAGAAAAAAAATTGCGTCTATCAAGAGGACCAGGAGCTTGTTTTTCAAAAGGGTCAATAAAATTGACAAACCACTGTTGTAGAAAGTGACTGACATCAGAGTTGGGGTAAGACTGAGAAAAACTGGATAGATTATGTATACTGAATTGAAACAGATGAGGGAGAGAACAGTTTAAAAGTGTTATATGATAGCATATTATAATTATCACAGGAATCCAGAATTAAGGTTGCATAGCAGAGTGCATTGGGGCGGGGCCGGGGCCAGGGGCGGGGGTATTGTAAACCAACGAAGAAGTTTTATCTTTTGCTTTTCAAAGAGAGGAGTGAATTGGGGGTGGGGGGTAAAGAAAAAGTGCAACAATGAATGAATGAAAATCCAAAATCTCTGTAAATGTTCATTAAAGGAATGATAGAGATGACATCACAACAGAACCAGAGGAAATAAAATCTATAATATCAGGATATTATGAAAAGCTATATTCTGATATAGAAGGAGGAGTGGCATCCACTTCCATAATAGCTTACCTCCAGAAACCCTATGAACCTGGAGAGAGGATGAAAGGCATCCAAGCGTCGAGGACTCTCCTTCATAGGGTCGCTATGAGTCGCCTGCGACTCGACGGCACTTAACAACAACAACAACAACATACTCTGATAAATTTGAAAACCTAGAGGAAAAGGAAAATTCCTTGAAATTAAACCCCTAGTCAGATTGTCAAGGACAGACGTAGAACACTTGAACAGACCCATCATAAGAGAAGAAATTGAGCAGGTCATAAAAAGATTCCCCAACAAAGAAAGTTCTGGATGAGTTGGTTTCATGGCTAAATTCTCCAAAATATTCAGAGAAAATCTATCATCAATTTTACTTAAATTATTTCAAAAAATAGAAAAAGAATGAACAGTCCTAGAGTCAACCTCTAAAGCAAGCATAACCCTAATACTAAAACTAGGCAAAGACATTACCAAAAAGGAAAACTACAGACCAATATCTCTCATGAACATAGATGCAAAAATCCTTAACAAAATCCTGGCCAATAGAATCCAACAGCACATCAAGAAAATAATTCATCATGACCACATAGAAGTCATAATAGGTATGCAAGAATAGTTCAACATAAGAAAAACAATCAATGTAATTCACCACATTAACAA
>NW_006399799.1:14944201-14946356 GCF_000299155.1 Elephantulus edwardii
CTCTTATACATTGTTGGTGGGATTGTAAAATGATACAGCCACTCTGGAAGGCAATTTGGCTCTTCCTCAGAAAGCCAAACATAAAAATTCCATATGACCCAGCTATTCCACCGCTTGGAATATACCTCAAGGAAATTAGAACTGAGATATAAATGGAGATTTGTACACTAATGTACATAGCAGAGTTATTCACCATCACAAGAAACACTCCAAATGTCTAACCACAACCAAATGAAACTGTGGTAAATTCACACAATGGAATGCTATGCAGCACTCAGGAGTAACGATAAAAAAAATACTACATAACTTGGGAGAGACTGAAGAGCTTTATGCTGAGTGAATGAACTCAGTCTCATAAAGACAAATATTGTATAAGACTATTATTGTAAAAATAGAATGATAACTAGTAAACCACGTATAAGGGTCCAAGGGGGGAGGGGTGGGGGCATAGGGGTGAGGATAGGTAGTGGAGAAATTACAGGGTTGCACAGCTTGGTAGGTGGAGGGAGGGGATAAAGGAAATGGGAAAGGTCTGGCAGGGACCTGAAAAGTCAGGGTAATGGTGGGCATAGTCCAGTAGTGATTAATTTTATAAAACACAATGAATGTGTGGGCATGATTGTATGAAGCATAATGTCAATGAAGAAAAGTATGAAACACACACACACACACACACACACACACACACACATACACACACACCATATATATGTGTCACACACACCATATATATGTGTCACACACACCATATATATATGTCACATACACCATATATATGTGTAAATACAATGTATTTGAATATGCATACCAATTTAAAAAATATATACTTCAGGATGAAAACTATCATAAAAGGTAAGGAAAGGCACCCTAGATCAAGAAGACATTACCTTGGTCAACTTTTAAATCCCAAATGATGGACCTGTAAAATACCTTTAAAAAAGGTTAACCAACTTGAAGAAAGAAATAACACTGCATTAGTAGTAGGAGATTTTAACACCCCACACTCACCAAAGGATATGCCAACTTGAAAAAAACCTAACAAAGATGCAGAAGACCAGCTCAACATTGTAGATGTACTGCACCCAACAAAAAGAATTTCCTTTCTTCTCAAGTACGCATGGAACCTTCTCTAGAGTTGATCATATATACGAACACAAAAGAAGCCTCAGTAAACTCAAAAGCATTAGAATAATACAAAGCATTTTTTCAGACTACAATGCCATAAAACTAGAAATTAATGACTAGACATTATTAAAGAGGATAAAGCTTACACCCAAATGGAAGCTAAATAATATGCTGCTAGAGCAAGACCAGGTTATAAAAGAAATAAGAAAAATTAAATTAAAAAAATCCTTAGAACAAATAAAAATATGACTTATCAGAAGCTCGGGGATAAGCTCAGGCAGTCTTCAGGAGCAGTTCATAATAATGCTATTGTGTGCCTTTGAGTCAACTACAACTCATAGCAACCCTATGAACAATCGTCCTGAACCCTGCCCAAAATTGAGCCAATCTCACTGTCTCTGACACACCTTGCACCATTGCTACAGTCACTGTGTCAATCCAGCTAATCCAATGACTTTTACTCTGTGCTGACTTTCCAACCTTCCAAGCATGATATCCTTCTTGAAGAACTGGTTGCCTAAAGTATGTGTGATGGAGCTTTACAACCTTTTCCTCCAAGGAGCAACCTGGTTTCTCCCTCTCCAGGACATACCTCTCTTTGTTATCTTGGCAACCCATGGTATGTTCAATACTCATCTTCTGCAACACAACTCAAAGTCATCAGTTCTTCTGTCATCCTCAGTCATTGTCCAGGTCTCAGATACATAGCAAGTAATTGTGAAGACCATGACTTGGTTAAGGCATATTAGACAGTGAAATTGGCTCAGAATACGGCAGGGCTCATAACTATTGTTCATAGTGTCACTATGAGTTGTAGTTGATCCAACAGCACATACAACAACCTATGCTCAACTGGTATTTGATGAGGAAACAAAACATATCAAATGGGGAAACAACAATCTCATTTAACAAATGGTGCTGGCAAAACTAGACTGATTCCTGAAGAAAGCTGAAGCAGGATCCACATATTACACCATACACAAAAATCAACCCAAGGTGGATCAGAGGTAAAGTTTGAAACCATGAAGAT
>NW_006399799.1:14947081-14949286 GCF_000299155.1 Elephantulus edwardii
ACAATAGCAAAAATATGTAAACAACTCAAATGTCCAGCAACAAACAATTGGATTGAGAAATTGTGGCACATTCACATAACAGAACACTATGTAGCACTCAGGAGCAACAATTTAAAAAAAACACTCTGTAATATGAGAGAGGCTAAAGAGCATTATGCTGAGTGAACTAACTCAGGCATATAAGGACAAATACTGCATAAGACCATTGTAAAAACAGAAGGCTAACTAGTAAGATGTGAATGGATATGCAAAGAGGGAAGGAGGGGGGGCTGAAGGGGTAAGGAAATCATGGGGATGAAGAGTTTGGTGGGCAGAGGGAGGGAGTGAAGGAATTAGCAAAGGTCCAGGGGGGATCTGAAAAGACGGAGTTATGGTTGGCATAGATCAATGGTGATTAATTATGTAAGACACAATGTATAGCAATGATCATATGAAACACAATGTGAATTTTAAAAAAACCTCAAAAATGTAAAAAGTAGTAACCCCTCCCCAAGAATCAGTAAAAAGGAATTATCTTTTTTAAAAAAATCAAAACAAAAGAAAAACCATACAGGCTGTTCTGGTCTGTCACATGGGGTTGCCATGAGTCTAAATCAACTGGAAGTCACCTGACAACAAGTGCATAGGAGAATGGGAGGAATCACACTCCTAGAGCCATGAGTGAGGTCAGCACATGACACACTACATGAGCCTGATGAATACTCGCTGGTATGACCCTTCTCCCCCACTCAGCTGACCGTGAGTGTTGTTTTCGTCTCATAGGTGAGGAGGCCGACTGTCAGAGAAAGTAAAGATTTGCTCAAAGTCTCACAATCACGACCCTCTCTTCTGCCTGACCCCAAGGCTACAGCTCTATGGAGTGGCTGGAGGAGTTGAGGGAAGAACTTGTTCGGTCTGGCTTGCTGTGGCCCAAACGGTTTCTCATTCATTTCTCCAGCTTCAAGGCAGCTGTGTAAGATCTGCCTTTCTCAGTTCCCACCTCCCACCTCTCCATTCGCAACCCCAAACCACACGAAGCTTCCTACCTCAGACCAACCCTTCCTGTACTTACCTGTTCTGTTCTCCACAGCAAGCGTGTGCAGTACACCCTCACATTCTCACCTACACACACTCAGCACACATATTCTCACACAGACACAAAATCCTATGTGCATGTGCTACCATTTCTACCTTACACACATACAGGAACGCATTTATACATGCCCACACAGAACATACACATAGTCACATACGCACTCTCATGCTTACATACTCCCACATACCATTCTCATATATGCTGACTAAATACACTTACACACACTGTTGTGGAAATGTACACAACACATACACTTTCAGATGCAGAGAGATACAGAGTGCACACTTATATACACAATCCTAGTCACACTCTCACAAGTGTGATAGCAAGAATACACAAGCTGACATACAAGTACAAACCCTCACAAACATGCATACTCAACTCACATAAACACACACACACATTCTTGTCACCCCTGTCTGTAGATCTCAGGAGGAGGACAGCCAGAAACACAGGCAGAACCCAGGCTCAGAGGAACACACACTGTCTCCTCCAAGCAGAACAGCTCAGTTCAAGCAAGACTGGTCCCTGAAGGCCCACATGTGTCATCTCGTTGTCATTCTCTTTCTGTTTAAAACTGCCGCTTGGCTGTCCCCAAATTCTGATTTCAGTGTCAGCCCAGTGTACAGCTTGAGGTCTCTCCTTCCACTCCTCCCCTCTTGGGCCTGATTTCTTATCTCACATCTGCTACACCTACAGGACTCAGGCACCAGCCAGTGAGCACCAGGACTTTCCCATAATGGCCTCATGAATTTCCCCTTCTCACCAGCCCCTTAGAGCAAGAATAGTGAAACTTCATGTCACATATTCTGGGCACATTGTGAGGAGAGGCCAGTCCTTCGAGAAAGATACCATGCTGGGAAAGGTGAGAGGGGTCAAAGAAAGAGAGGAAAACCCCTCAACCAGATGTGATTGTAACAGTGGGCTTGGGTAGATCAGAGATCAGGAGGATGGCCCAGTGTCTGAGAGTGGTTGACTTGATAACACCTAAAGACAACCTCCTTCTGAGAAGTAGCATTTAAAACAGTCATGACGAAGGGTGCAACAATGAATGAATGGAATTCCAAAATCTCTGTAGATGTTCATTGAAATGAAAAATAAACAAACTAAATTAAAAAAAAAAAACAACA
>NW_006399799.1:14949386-14980162 GCF_000299155.1 Elephantulus edwardii
CTTTCATCACCTTCATGTCAGATACATATGTACTATTGTTGTTATGCATCATCGAGTCAGAACAGACCCATAGCTGATCCCTTCAGCGGGTTTTCAAAGGCAGTAAATCACATGGGAGAATACCCATCCTTCTCTCTTGGAGCAAGTGGTGAATTCAAACCACTTAATACATTCGTACTGTTTTATTGTTAGCAGCCATTCTAGGAGGAGACAGGAATTTCCTACAAGACACTTTATCTACCTGCAATGTTCTCTGTCTAACACCAGGGGGTAGCATGGGCTCACTTATTTGTGTTTAAATTTCTATTACCCTGATCCCAGAGACAAAGGTTTCAGGAGGTAGTAAAAGGGGGAGTCTAGAAAAATTCTGATGAAGTAGTATGTATGTGAAGGGGGTGTGTGTGGGTGGGTGAGTGCGCGCACGCTCACTAATATGCACATCTTGTGTATATGGTGTGGATGGGTGTATATAACACTATATCACCACAATATGGGAAAATGAGTCAAAGGGGAGTTCTGGTGGCCTAGTAGTAAGAAGCTGCACCGCAATCCCAAAGGCATGTGGTTCAAATCCACCAACGGATCTGTGGGAGAAAGATGGGCAAGCTCCTTCAGTGCTATTAACTGCATTAGCTGAAAACTCACTGGAGGATCAGCTATGGGTCAGTTCTGACTTGATGGCACATGAAAACAAGAACAGCAAGTCAAAGGTGAAGATAAGATTACATGAAATTCTGTGTATTTACTAATATGGGGACCCAAATTTGGTTCTAATTTTCTTGGTGGTCATATTTTAAAAAACAACAACAACAACAAAAAAAAACCAAACAACAGGAGCATATCCACCTCCAAGAAAAGGCCAACATTTCCTTTGAGGGTTTGCTGGGAAATGGACCACATCTTGGCTTATGCAGCTCCCCGTACGATGTCTTCCAGATACACTCTGCTTACATGTTGAAGCAACACACTGTTCCTTAAATTTGTCATCACTTTTGCCCTTTACTTTAAAGTGATAGTTTTAAGCTATGAAATTCATTTTTCGAAGAAAGAAAAGGCAATTAGCAAGTTTGTTTTGAGAGGAAAGAAACTTTGAATAAGAAAAGCACTTCTGAAAAACAAGAATGAAGTGGGAGGGATAGAACTCCCTGATCTGAAAAACTGCTACACAGCTGTAATAATGCAAACAACATGGTAAAATGACAAGCACATAGACCGATGAAATATAATCAAGAACCCAGAAATTAATCCCTCTATCTATGGCCAACTGATATTCAATAAGGAAATAAAACTTATCAAATAGAGAAACAACAAACGATGCTGGCAAAAATTGGACTGCTACCTGCAGAAAGCTGAAGCAAGATGCACAGCTCTCAACCATAAACAAAAATGAAATCAAGTAGCTTCAAAGACCTAGAGTCAAGCCCAAAACCATAAAGATCATAAGAGACAAAGGGGGGCCAAACTTAGAATGTCTAGCTCATGATATAAAGAGGCTGACAAATACAGCCAGAAATACACAGCCAAGAGAGGAGAAAATTGATGAATAGGACCTTCTAAAGGTTAAATCCATGTGCACATTAAAAATAATCTCCAACAGAGTGAAAAGAAAACCTACAAACTGGGAAACACATTTGGCAATACCATCTCTTATTACAAAATAAGAAAAAGACTGATGATACAACTACAAAATAGACAAAATATATGGAAAGACCTTTCACAGAAGAAGATATTTGGGTAGCCAACAGACACATGAAACAATGCTCAGAATCACTGACAATAAAAGAGATGCAAATAAAAACCCCAATAGCAGTGGCAAAGTTTAACAGGATATCAAGTAGAAAATGTTGGAGAGGATGTGGAGAGATAGGACCTCTTATGCACTATTGGTGAGATTGTAAAATGGTACAACCACTGTGAAAGACAGTTTGCCATTTTCTGAAGAAGCTGTACATAGAAATTCTATATGACCCAGCTATTCCACTGCTTAGAATATACCCTGAGAAACTTAGAACTGAGACAACAAATGGAGATTTGTACATCAATGTTCATAACAGTGTTACTTACCATCACAAGAACACAGGAACAGCTCAAATGTCCAACCACAATCAAATGGATTGAGAAATCGTGATACATTCACACGACGGAATACTACGCAGCATGCAAACGCAATGATTTAAAAAATTACTGCATAACTTGTGATGGATTGAAGAGCATTATGCTAAATGAAATATCTCAGTCCCACAAGGACAAATACTATATAAGACCATTATTGTAGAAATAGAAAGATAGCTAGTAAAATGGGTGTGAGGTTCCAAGGTGGGGAGGATAGGAGCAGAAGGATGAGGCTAGGCAGGGGGTTAATTATAAGGTAGTGCAATCTGATTGTTAGGGGGAGGGGTGAATAAAGGAAATGGGAATGATTTAGTGTGAAAAACAATGTATATGAACTTTGTAAGCAAACCAGTAAAAAATAAAAATGTATTTTTTTAAAAAAAGAAGAGCTCTGGTGTTAGAATCAGACTTCTATTCCTCTTGGTTCTATCAGTACTGGAGGTAGACTCATACCCAGATGACACAACCTTGCTTGCCAAAATTGAGGAGGACCTGAAGTGTTTGTTGCAGAAGGTCAAAGATTGCAGCCTTCAATATGGATTAAAGCTCAACACCAAGAAAACAAAGATTCTCACCACTGGGCCAATTGGCAGCACCATGATAGAGGAAAAGAGATTGTTCAGTTTCACAATCAACCCTCTTGGCATCAGTAGTCAGGAAATAAAAAGACAAATTGCATTGTGGAATTCTGCTGTCAGGGACCTCTCCAAAGTGCTAAAGAGTAATGATGTCAGTCTAGGGACTACGGTGCAACTGCCATAGGTCATGATCTTTGCAAATACTTGCTATGTATGAGAGAGCTGCACAAGGACTAAGATGACAGAAGTACTGATGCCTTTGAGTTGTGGTGCTGGAGAAAAGTTTTGAACATAACATGGATGTCCAAGACAACAAACAGGTCTGTATTGGAGAGGGTGAACCGAGTTTCTCCCTGGAGATGAGGTTTTTGAAGCTGTCTTACCTATGTTTGGCATGTGGACAGGAGGGGCCAGTACTTGGAGGACATCATAGTTGGAAGGGTGGAGGACCAGCACAAGAAAGGAAGACCCCAGGTGAGACTGATTGGCACAGTAACTGGGGTAACGGGCTTCGGTGTGTCAGAGTCAGTAAGACTGGTTCAAGACAGGACAGGGTTATTGTTCATAGGGTTGCTATGAGTTGCATGCAACTCGATGACACATAACAACAGCAGCATCTCTTATGCCTATTCCAGTTAGATTTTTATATTTACCAGCCTCCAGAAATTGATCTTACAACATCATCAGAAAGTCCCAAGCCTTCAAATCCAAAGGCAGCCTGTCTTCATCTTGCTAGATCTTACTGTGCCGTCTACCCCATGGTGAGTACAAGCCTTTTCCTGAGCCACTGCTTTGCTGGTTATTCCTACTCTTCCTTATCTCTAGAAGTTACAGTATCCTAAATTTCCATCCTGGGATATCTGCTCTTCTCCAGCCTCAGTTATTCCTTAGATGAACTAATGCAGTGTTGGAACTTCATATATCATTGACTCAAAAATTTCCATCTCTGGCATATAGCTCTACTAGTATATCGGGAAGACATTGCAAATTTAACATGTCAAAAACAAACTCTTCATGCTTTCATTTGACCTGATTATTTCTGCCTCCTTTCTTGGTAAATGGGAAAATCATTTCACTTGTACAACCTTTGGATTATGATTTATCTGTTCTTTGTTCATCCTTTGCATCCAAGCTACTAGGAAATCCTATGGTCTCTAACTTCACAGACTATATGTCCCTTCTCACCACCTCGACTTTGACTTGACTATGGAGAGTAGTTATGTCTGTTTTACTATTTGCTGTATCCTTGTGCCTAAATTACTGAATAAATTATTGCATATCCTAGGGGTTGTTATGAACACAAGACACAAAAGCATTCAGCTTTTGGGAAAATAAATTTTTTCACAACTATGAAAAGAATCCACCACTCATCTGTCAGTTTGCTGTACTACAGTGGCTTAGGTGTTACTGTGATGCTGGAAGCTATGCCACCCGTATTTCAAATACTAGCAAACTATGGTTGACAGGTATCAACAGAACTTCCAGGCTGAGAAACAAGACAGGCAACTTCTGAAATAACAGGATTTTTAAAACTCTGTGAATAATGGCAGAAAATAGTTAGATATAGTTCTGGAAGATCAGCCCCTAGGTTAAAAGGCACTCAGAATATAACTAGGAAAGTGTTGCCTCCTCAAAGTACAGTCTACCATAATAATATAGATTGTGTCAAATTTTTACCCATTGAGCCAACCTTATTTGCTGATGAGGAAAGACTCAAAATGAAGAGAAACTGCCGCAAACATCCACCAATAATTAGAACATGTTTTTAGGCTGTTGTTAGGTACAATCGACTTGAATATGACCCGTAGCAACCCTATGAACAGATCTGAACCATGCCCTATCTGGTGCCATCCTCACTCTTCCTAACACACTAGACCCTATTGCTGCAGCTACTGTGTCACTCCACTTGGTTGAGGGTCTTCCTCTCTTTCACCAACCCTCCGCCTTTCCAAGCATGATGTCGCTCTCCAAGGAACAGCCTCTCTTATCAACATCCCCAAAGTATGTGAGACAAAGCTTCAACACCTTTGCCTCCAAGAAGCATCTGCTTCACTCTCTTCAAGACATATTTGTTGATTTTTTAAAAATCCATAGAATATTCAATACTCCAACACCACAGCACAAAGGCCTCAATTCTTCTTCTGTCATTCTTTCTGATGCATAGCAAGTGATCAGAAAGACCACTTTCTAGCCTGAATCAGATGCATCTTTGTCCTCAAACTGACATCATTATTCCTCAATAATTTGGAGAGGTCCATGACTGCACAGTTTCCCAGTGCAATACATCTCCTGCTGTCCTGACTGCTGGTACGAACAGTGTGGGTTGTGGATCCAAGTAAGACGAAATTGCTGACAACTTCAATCTTTTCTCCACTTAATATGATGTTGCCTATCAGCCCAGTGGTAAGAATTTTTGCTTTCTTGATGTTGAGATGCAATCCATACTTTTTCCTGTAGTCCAGCTTTTCGAATAATTTCCTCAATATGTATAATGAATAGATACAGAAAAAAGATATAGCCCTGACATATCCCTTTCTTAATTTTAAACCAAGTTCCCTTGCTCTGTTTGCCAAAACCCTTTTAGTCTAGGTGTAGGTTTCACATAAGCACAAATAAGTGCTCTGGAATTCCCATTCTTCTCAATGTTAATCATAACTTTTTAAGATCCACACATTCAAATGCCTCTGCACAGTCAATAGAGCATAAGTAGGCATTCTTCTGGTATTCTTTACTCTCAATAATGATATCCCTGGTGCCGTGATCGCTTCTAAATCCTGCTTGAACTCCTGGCAGTTCTCTATCTATGTACTGTTTTAGCCATTTTGAATGATCTTCAGCAGTATTTTGCTTGCACACAATATTAATGTTTTTTGAATCATATTTGTTTATTCAATTCACCAAGTGTTTGTTATGCTCCAGTATAATGGCTACTTTAGAAGTAGACCTACAATACATTTTGCATTTCAACATCAAGAAGACAAAAATTCTGATCACTGGACCAATTAGCAGAACGCTAGACGGAGAAAAGATAGGAAGGTTTTCTTTTACTATACTCATGGGAGGAGCAATCAAGAAATTTTTTAAAATCTTGGATTTTGTTAATAAATTTTTTCTTTTAGTTGTGATTTTAATGAAAGTTTGCAGAAAAGTTAACTTTTCATTCATTTATTGTTGCATATTTTACATCATCTCCCTCCCTTTTCCCTCACCCAGTCCACATTTTAAAAATATTCATTCATTGTTGCACAATTACCTCCCCCCATCCTGGTTTTTTGAAAGAAATACATCTGTCAATGAAATTTTAACAGAATGCATCTGTCAGTGAATTCTCCCAAGTACTAAATAGCAAAAATAACAGCTAAAAGACTAAGGTGTGCCTAATCCAAGATATCAGAAAAGATCTCCGTGCAGAATTAGCATTTAAGAAGAGATCTGACTGATGTAAGAGAGTAAGCCATAAATATACGACTAAAGAGCCAAAGACCTCAGGTAAGCACAAGGTTTGCATGTTCCAGTAACAAGAAGAAAGCTAGCACCGAATGCTGGTACTCAGGGAAGAGCAGAAGGGGCCGAAGAGATCTCATAAGCCAATGGAAGGCTTTGAAATTTACTCAGTGAAGTTGGAAAGCATTTGCAGGTTTGAGCAAAAGAAGGACATGATTTGAGATTTTCATAGGATTCCTTTGAAAGCCGAACAGAGAATTTAGCAATATTTAATATTTAATCATACATTGCCAAAAAAAAAAATAAGTATGTCATGGAGGAAGGACAACCAGGATACTCCTTAGAGCAAAGACGGCGAAACTTTGTCTCATGTACTTCAGGTATGTTGTCAGAAAGGACTAGTCTTTAGGAAAAAAGACGTCATGCTCAGAAATGTGGAGAGTCAGAGGAAGAGAGGAAGACAGTCAACAAGATAGAGTGATACACTGTAACAATGAGCTAGAGCATGTGAGGAGATTGCAGGGTCAGGACAGGGCAAGGGGCAAATCTGTTGTTTATAGGGTCACTTGAAATCATAGTTGGCACCTAACAATAATAAGATGACAGTCAAAGCCTGAATCTGAATAAGAAATCAGCGAGATAGTAATTTTACATAGATGGGAAAAGAGATCCAAGGACTTGAGCCTGGCACCTCTGACTAATTTTGAAGTTTGTTGTTGTTGTTATGTGCCGTCGAGTCGTTTGCGACTCATAGCGACCCTATGCACAACAGCCCTAAACCCTGCTCTATCCTGTGCCAATCGCATGGCCTCCGACACACCCATTCCGATTACCCCAGTCACCGAATCAATCCATCTCATAGAGGGTCTTCCCCTCCTGTGCCGTACCTCCACCCTCCCAAGCATGATGTCCCTCCCCAAGGACCCGTCCCTCCTGGCAACATGCCCAAAGTATGTCAGACAAAGCCCCAGAATCCTTGCCTCCAAGGAGTTGCTTGGTTTAATCCTCTCCAAGATGAATCTGTTTGCTTTCTTGGCAGTCCATGGTACATTCAATACTCTTCTCCAACACCACAGCTCAAAGGCATCAATTCTCCTTCTGTCCTCCCTAGTCATTGTCCAACTCTCTGATGCATAACAAGTGATTGCAAAGACCATGGCCTGTATCAGGCGCACCTTCGTCTCCAGAGAGACACCGTTGCTCTTGAGTACTTTAGAGAGGTCCCTAACAGCAGACTTTCCCATCGCGATATGCTTTTTGATTTCCTGACTGCTGGTGCCAAGAGTGTTGACTGTGGAACCGAGCAAACGGAAGCTGTGAACAATCTCAATCTCTTCTCCATCCATCCTGATGCTACCAATTGGTCCAGTGGTGAGAATCTTTGTCTTCTTGACATTGAGCCTCAGTCCATACTGAAGGCTGCAGTCTTTGACCCTCTGCAGCAAGTGCATGAGGTCCTCCTCAGTTACAGCAAGCAAGGTTGTGTTATCTGCATAATGCAGATTGTTAATAGATCTTCCACCAATCCTGATGCCACAATTCTCCTCATAGAGCCCAGCCTCCCAGATAGTCTGCTCTGCATACATGTTGAAAAGGTATGGAGATAGGACACATCCCTGGCATACACTCTTCCCAATTTTCAAGTTTAGATACCAAAAAAAAAAGAATTAAAAGACAATTGCAATTGAGACCATGAGGCGAATGATATTTGCAGAAAATCTGGTAAATGTGTTTTCCAGATGTCAAGTGGAATGAATTCTTGGTGAAACGGTCAGTAAAGGGATGACAGAAAGAGTCATAATCTGGTACCATGTTGCTCGGTACGACAGGGAATCGATTATAGAGATACAAGCAGCCCATCCCACACAAATAGCCTCAGTAGTCCATGCTTGAGGCTTCCACACAGAGACTGAAGCCTGCAGTGGTGTGACCATAACTTCCCATGTTCACTAAAAAGGAAGTAGCCTGAGAAAAATCAATTGGCAGTGAGGTAAAGGGAAGTGGTGGTGGAAATTGACGTGTTTGGATAGATTAGTTTTGATGGATGGTGGATCATTCGTGAAGAGATTAGGAAGAGATAGGTTTACACTATGGACTAGAGCTACATTAGGTGGATGGGAAAGTCCTAACTTGTTCTTCCCAGAGAAGGAGAGACATGTGAGGGGAGGGAAGGGAAGGAAGCCCACACCATAGTGCTCTCCAAACCCTGCAGATCTGTTTCTTCTCCCCTAGCTATGGGTGCTAAGGGGTTAGGCTTGCTTTGATGGAAAAAACATGGGCCAGGGAGTCAAGGAGCCTCATAAAGACATTAAAAACTGAAAATTTTCACAAATGGAAAAATGAGATTCAGAGAAATTGTGTCATTTGTCCAAGATCAAGCTGTTGAATAAACTCAGTTTGGTTTTATTTCAGAACCTATGCTACACCAAAACAAATGGCCACATCAAGTTTAGGCTCTGGTGGCTTAGACTGCAGGGAGTTACACCACCAACCAAGAGGACTTCCTCTCCAGCTGCTCAAATCCAGCAGCCACTCCATGGGGAAAGAAGAGCAGTCTCCTTCTGTGAAGATTGGCAGCATTGGAAAGACAACAGAGGATTGTCATGTGTAGGAACCAATTCAATGGCAGTGAGCTTGCATTTTTGAGGTTAAAAACAAAATAAAAATTGCTCCAGCTATGGATTCAAAGATTGTATTTCTCAAGGAAGAGTCTACAGTAGAAGACGTGGTAGGTGTGTGGTCTTGAAAAAGACACAAAGAAACCATCATCGACTGAATGTCTCTCCTGTGCCAGCCACATGCTGAGAGATGGAATGTTCTAGAACAAGGGTGACCACTTTACAGACAGAGAAATTGTAGCTCAAAAGTGAAGTAACAGTAAAACAATGAAAGAATTTTTCTTCTACTTTTCCAGGAGGGCAGTGTACTAGGGGGTAGTGTTGGGAATGGAGAAAAGTGCAACAATGAATGAATGGAAACCCAAAGTCTCTGTAAATTTTCATTGAAATTAATAATATTTTTTTAAGTGAACTTGCCCCATGATAGCAAATTAGTCAATGGCAAAGGAAGATTCTGGATATCTTGATTCCAAGTTAAAGTTTTCTCACAACTACTTTGTTGCTGTTATGTACCATCACGTAGGAACCAAAACTCCATTGGGATTTCAGCAGCTGTCAATTTCACTTGAGGAGATTATACATCTTTCCCTTGTAGGAGCAGCTGGTGGATTCAAACCGTGAGCCTTTGAATTGGCAGCACAATTCCTTACCACTGAGCCACGAGAGCTCCCTATAGCTACTAAGAAGTTATTCATTTTTTCCACTTTATTGCTGACGAAATGGAGGCTTAGAAAAGCTAAGTAATACTGTTAAGGTGGCATAGTGGATGAGTGCTGGAGTCTGGGAATGAACTCAGGTATACCTCCAAGGCCTGCGTTCCTTTTCCTCCAACATCACATACTTCATAGAGATAAATGATGGATTAGAAAACCAAACCAAAACAGAAACCAAATAATCCAGGTCGCTCTCTTCACTCAGGCTGTGGTGATAAACCTGCAGCTTGACCTCATTGAGCCTCATTTGTAAATAACTTATTTGTCAAATGAGGGCAAATGTTGTACTTATTTATATCATTGAAATAGGAATCCTTGTGGTTGCACATAGGACTATTAACTGTTCAATACCCCAAAACTAAGAGAAATATCTGGTGATCTGCTTCTGAAAAAAGCAAGCATGGAATTAGCACAGGTTAAAATAAACTCCATGGCAAATGGTTAAAACTTGTTATATGATTAAGGAATTATATTCACGATGTAACACCGAGCCTAGAATATAGTCAATGTTACGTAAATAAGAGCTATTTTATCTATTGTTTCCATGTTAGAGGAGAGAAAGCACACAAGTTCTGATTTTTTCATATTCTAAAGCTAGAAAAGGCTGACATGTGAATTCAAGACAGGACATAGGAAATACCAACAGTCACTCAAACCTCTTCCGTGTTAATCCAAGTTAAGAAAGAGAAATGGGAATTTCAGGCAGATAGAACACATCAGAAAAAGCATGAGAAAGGATAAGTCATATATAAGGATGATAAGTGTTAGAGAGGAAGCTGACATCAAGTTTTAGCCATCAAGTTGGAGCTTGGAGTTGGGCCTTCTGGGCTTCAATTCAATACTATGCATGGGATGTCTATCGCTAAGCTCTGTGCCTGGCACAGCTGAGCTCTGGCCTGGGCTCTGTTTACAGCTGCCTGGGCTGGCAGTGGTGATAACACTGTCATGAACTTTACCCTCTCATCTCCCTAGCCCAACCTTCAAGCACTGAGGCAGTGGGTTATGCATTGCCTTGGAAGATGACTATGAGACTAGGGGACCTGTTTCATCACGTGCTATCCAGGAGATGAGAGCAAGCTCATGAGAACCTGGGCCATATCCTCTTACAGCAACCCTGTGCACTGGGTCTACTAGTAATGTCCATCGCTTAAATGAAGAAAATGAGGCTCAAACAGAGTTGACATGACTTGCCCAAGATCACATTGCTACAGCAGGATCAGGATTTCATCCCAGGTCAATGTTACTCCAATGTTGGCACTCTTTCCTCTTTCTTCTGAGCTTATAGAAGGCATTGTTGTCTTGTTATATCTCATCGAGTCACCTGTAACTCATAGCGACCCTCTCTATACAACAGCTCTGAACCCTGCTCTATCCTGAGCCAATTTAATTGTCTCCAATATACCTACCCCCAACCTCCCAGACATTGAGTTGATTCATCTCTTTCAGAGTCTTCCTCTCTTGTACTGTCCCTCCACAAAGGACTAGTCCCTCCTGGCAACATGCCCAAAGTATGTAAGACGGAGCTTCAAAATCCTTGCTTCCAAGGGAGCCTGATTTCACCCTCTCCAGGACAAACCTGTTTGTCCTCTTAGCAGTCCATGGTGTGCTCAATACTCTTCTCCAGCACCACAGCTCAAAGGCATTGGTTCTTCTTCTATCATCCTTAATCGTTGTCCATCTCTCTGATGTATAACAAGTAATTGCCAAGACCATGGCTTGGATCAGGTGCACCTTAATCTCTTCAGTACTCTGGAGAGGTCCCGGAAAGAAGATTTTCCCAATGCAGTGTGTCTTTTGATTTCCTGGACGCTGGTACCAAGAGTGTTAACTGTGGAACCAAGCAAACTGAAGCTGTTAACAATCTCAATCTCTACTCCATCTATCATGGAGCTGCCAGTTGGCCCAGTGGTAAGAAACTTTGTTTTCTTCATATTGAGTGTTGATCCATATTGAAGGCTGTAGTCCATGGATGGGTGAAATAGATAAATCATGACGTGAAGGTGCCCGGGCACTGTTGGGAGAGCAGAGACTGTGGCAGGTTGAGAACCTGGGCAAGGGCTGATGGGAGGGATGGCCCTAAAATGAAACTGGAGAGAGGAGATGGGAGAGACATGAATCTGGGGACAAAGATAACCCTGAAAGCAGCCCTATATTTGTCGCACCTTTGCCCTGGGCCAGCCTGTCTATCTACACCCTTTGCCCAGGAAAAGAGCCATAGGCTGACCTGGCCCAAAGACACCTGGCTGGAGTCCTCATTCTGCCGTAGACTAGCTCTGTGACCAGAGGCAAACCACTATACTTCTTGAGCTTAACTTACCCTGTGTCTAGCGTGGTCATCATATCATTCCACTCACACAGTTGTCTTGAGTTGTCCCGAGACATGAGTGCACGTGGTGTGCGGGTAAATCTCTCACTCAGAGCCCAGAACACAGCTGGGTGCCTCGGCACATCGCATATCCCAGCATGCTCTCAGTTGCCTTGCCCTCCTCCCTGGGAACCAGTTCTGGCCTTGTCAGATAACCAGCTGTCAGCCCCACCCCAGCTGTCCAGTTAATGAGTGACTAGGGTGCTGGAGTCAGGCCTATAAGGAGCAGCCAGGTGGGAGAGCAGGTGGGAGCCGAGTAGACAAGGGGACGGTGGCGGTGGGAACACAGAGGAGCAGGATGGGCGGCAGGATGGTGTCAGGGCTCCCGACTGCGATGGCTGTGGTCCTGCTGCTGCTGCTGCTGCAAGGCACACAGTCAGTCTACATCAAGGTGAGCTGTTGGGCCATCCTAACCTTTGTCTGAAGGTCTCCAAGGGAGAGGGCACTTTTTAGTGGAAAACTCTTAGGGAGCATAAGGACCAGTTGGCTCAATGCTCAGCCCCACACCCAGCACATTCCCAGAACCAAAGCAGCTGGTGGGTGGTGGCAGCTGGAATGCCAACAGCAGTGATGATGGTGACAATAAAAGGCTGTTTACTGGGCACTGTGCACCAAGGCCCATCTCATCACAGAGGCCGCTGCCCTGGAGGAGCCTAAAGGAAACCCCTTTCCTGCCCTAGCAGCTCAGCCAGGTGGAGGAGCTAGTGAAGCCCAAAGCTTCCCCGGTAACCCCACCTGCCTTTCTCCTGATGGGATGAGCAGAAGGGAGCCAGGAATAGAAGATGTGAACACGGTCCCGGAACTCTTAGAAGCAGAGCCTGCCCATGTGGGTAGGAGGGCGTTGAGGGGCCTGGAAGTCACACCCCTGACCCTAGCCAGCCTCAGGGTCCTGGGAGGGGTGTCTTCACCCTGGCTGCTGGGCTTGGGGCTCAGCCACTGGGACCTCATTGTGTTGCCATGTGTTCCTGAGGAGCATACTAGACTCCAGGGACTGTGTGAGGACTGGTCTGACCCTTAGACACCCAGAGAATGAAGTATGATGATCTCTGCTTGCCAGAGAGTGAAAGAAACAGGTTGCCATTGGAGACACAGTTGTGATTTGAACGAGGATCTGCCTGTTTCTAAAGCCCACATGTAAAACCAGGGAGTCCCATAGCCTTGATTCAACTTTATCTAGTTGTTACTGAGGTCTGTAGCACAAGTGACAGGGAAATCAGCTGTGACTATTGTGACACGCCAAGCTGGTCTTTCAATGTGGCCTCACCTTTCCAAAAGAACAGGGAAGGGTGCACAAGATCTTGGGGTCCTAGAAACCCTAAGTCGTGAAGGCAGAGCCTAAGCTGGGCCAGATTTTGATACCCACTCCTATCTCTTCCTATCCTCCTCTCCAGTACCAAGGCTTCCAGGTCCAGTTAGAATCGGTGAAAAAGCTAAGTGACCTGGAGGGGCAGCAGGTGCCCAGCCTCCGCCTGCAGGCCCAGAGCCTCCCATCCTCTGTATGCCAAAACCCAGCTCTGCCTTCGGACCTCCAGCCTGTCTGTGCCTCTAAGGAAGCGGCCAGCATCTTCAGGGCCTTGCGTAAGTGTCCTCGACCCCTGAAGGCTTTCCTCCCAGACACTGGGGAGTGGAAGAACTCTCCTCTAACTCCTTGGCCATCTTCTGTCTTCTTCCCAACTCAACTCTTCCACCTCATGACCTAACTACTGAACTTAGCCTTGGTTCTCTCTGGGACTTTCCTGCTCTTACTACCAGGTAAGCTGAGAGTCCTACCTCAAGCGCTTCAATGAGAGGAACAGTCTTCAGGGACAGACTCATCAGCAGACAGTGACTACAGTGTAGTAGAGAGGGAAAGTCCTGAGGACACGTGGAAGACAAGGTGGCGTGTCTGTGGGAGAGACACTTTCAAGAGGCAGTGTCGTCTAAGCTGAAATCTGAAGGATTGATGGCTTTGGCCAGAGCTATTAACAGCATCTGCTAAGCCTTTATTTATACTGTGCATTCTCCCCACAATACAATGTCAAGTTGGTCCTCTTTCCATTTGAAATGACATTGACAATTTAAGTGATTGTGATCAGTTGTCCCTAGTTAAGAGAGAGTCTGAGACTTGAACCCTCTAATCCTGCTTCTAAAGTTTCAGGCTTTTAGCTTGTACATAAGATACCTATGTGGCTCCTCCAGGCCTGCTCTGAAGCATCCCTCTCTAGCTGCCTGGTTTCAGGTTCAAGTTCACTGACTGTTTCTCTCTCCCTGCCAGAGACCATCGCTAACGATGACTGTGAGCTGTGTGTGAACGTGGCTTGTACTGGCTGCCTCTGACAAGACCCTGGGTGCTCTGACCTAACACTTGGCAGCCTACCTCTCATCTAAGTCTACTTCGTCCATCCCAGTGAGGGCAACTGGCTACCATGGTCATCTGAAACCCCCTACAGCCAAGGAAGCTGGACCTGAGATGCAGTCATTGGACACCTGAACTAAAGAGTATTTGGCTCCTGAAACTGAATAAAGATTCCAAACACAAAGACATGTGACCATTCATTCATCCCAGGAGCCAGGGGAGCAGCTTCCTGGGATAAGGAGAAAGTACACAAATGATACTTGTCAGCAATTTCCCTGAGATCTCCATAGCCTAGCAAGTTGATTCACAGCTGAGGGAGAACAGAGTCCAGGCAGGGCAATGCATTGCCAAAAGCCACAGAGCTGAGCCCAACAGCTTCACAGACTCAGCTGACATTGGGTCTGGCCTCAAGCCCTGCCCTAGTCCAGAGCAAGGGTTTCTGTCTCCTGACTTAAGGGCAGGAAGGCTTCCTAGAGAGGATGGAGGCCTGGCTGGTGCAGACAATCATGGGCTGCCCTCCCGTCCCCAGGGAATCATCAGAGCTGACGCTGCCCATCTGAGATGTTCCCTTTGCCTTTCTTCACAGCTCTCTGAGGCCCTGCCCAAGAGCCCAGCCATCACTCTACCCACCCTGACCACCTCCTGATTAGAGATCTTGGCCCTTTCTCTCAGTCTGATCTTCCGAAAGCCATAAAGAATATCAGCAATACTTAAAGAACATCTGCTCTGTCCCTGGCACTAATCTAGGCACTTTGCACATCCTAACATTTTGAGTTCTCACTCCAGCCAACATTTCACTCTCTCACTGAAGGTCAGGAACAATAGCAGAGGCATTAACAAAGCCAGATTGATGGACACATGGCTGAATGTTTTACTCCAAAGCACCTCACAGCACAGTGCTTATCACATGGAAGAAGTTTCATCACACACTCACCCACTCACTTTCCATGCTCCATCAGGTCTAGATGGGCTTGAACTACCAACCTTTCAGCTAGCAGCAGAGTATGTTAATCATTGCACCACCTGGAGGCTTCTAAAACTGGCTCAATGAGCAGTCTGACAAGTTAACAAAGGAATGAGGGCAACACCAGAAGCATTCTGGAATTTGGTTTATTAGCTATGATTTCAGTTGGACCCTGAACTCATACAGCAGTTCAGATGGTGGAAAGGGCTGGGTGCTCACAAACCAGGCCCTGCCCAGGCTGTCTCTCCTCACACCCTCCATTCTGAGGTGGGGTAGTGTGAGCTGCTGGGAGTGGGAAGGACTCTTGAGGGAGAGGGAAGAAGGCAGCGCAGCCCCTGGAGGCCCTAGCTTCCAGCACAGGTGGCGTGGGCACAGATACTATATCGTGAGTCCTCAGCGAGGCCTCTGGACAAGAGAGATGGAGCCTCCAGAGTCAACTCCCCTTCCCCAAAAGCTCCTTCCTCCCTTGAGCCATGTTTTGGTTGTCCCCTTACACAGTCCCAGCCCCAGGAGACACGGAGTGAACTGTCACTCTGACTTGTTGTACCAGCCACCGAGGGCATGAATCATCCAAGCTAAGCAATCAGAGCAGAGATCCTAACCAAGAAGAAAATGTCATTAAGCCAGAAAAATGGGAACTGAACACCATCACACCGTCAGGCACAGTGAAGAACTTTCTAAGTCTCACCTGAGTTGAGTTTACTGAAAGCTGAGTGTTTAACAGGTCCACCAATTGGAGGAGAGCTCCCCAGTACTAGGATTGATGTCACTCAGTGCAGAGAATTCTGGTGTCACCACTCCTCTGTGGACACAGTTCACCAGCAAAACCTTCACTAGTGGGTAGAGTGACAGGCCCCGCCTTCCTTCTCAACTCCTCCACGCTCAGTGAATTGTTATTTGTGGGTAGCTCTCTGCATCTACTCCCTTCTCTCTGGTCAAGGCAAGGACTTTCCTCTCTTCCAATGGTGAGCACACTGTGGCTGGCTCACCTTCTGGCATCATGATTGGTAGGTATGGGGTTAGGGGCCAGGGATGATGCCAAGACTCCTCCTCTCGGGCAGCAGGGCACACTAACTCTGGTGACGGTGAGCACATTGATAGTCCATTGCCGGCAACGCTGTTTTTCCAGCTGGTGCTGCTTGGTGAACCCTCTCTAACAGTGTCAGGGGATGACCTTTGCTCTTCCACTGCCTCTAGTTATGCCATTGTTCACCATCTCACCAATCACATTCAAGCCCTTCAGACTCATCAATCAGACTAATGACCCCCTTTCTAAATGCCATCAATTGAATCACATTGCTCTCTCAAATGCCAACAGCTAGATCAGAATTCCCAAGCCCTCCCAAGCAGAGAAGAGATTATAGTACTCACTCAGCCTCTCTGGGGAAACCCACTAGGTCACCAGAGCTTGAATGTGAAAGGACCCCATCAGGCTAATGGCGGGAAAAGGTCCATTGGTATAAGTCTTCTGTTACCAAATCTAGATTTCCTGTACCTTATAGAAGTCCTTGATCATCTTCACTTCCTCCAGAGGAAAGATGAAATCTCTATCCTGGAGATGTCCAGAGCATCCGGGATTCACCCCTGGCAGTTTCTTTCTTGATGGGTCCTTCTCCATTCCAGTGGCTCTCAAGCAGCGCTCTGGCTTAAGGGAACAAGGCATTCTGCTACAGGACAACACGTGATTGTCAGAGCTCAGGACCTACAGACCCAACATCTGGACTTGGCCCTGTTCTGTGAACTCGAAAAAGCCATTCCACTCTTAGAGCTCTAGCTCAGCATGTTACATCCTCGTTGTCTTAGAGTTGTTGTTGTTGTTTACGGTTGACTTGGAACCAACCCATAGCTTATCCTTCAGTGGGTTTCCAGAGGCAGTAAATCACATGATAGGGAGCTCTAGTGGCCTAGTGAAAAGAAGTTGTGCTGCAATCCTGAAGGTACACAGTTTGAATCCACCAGCTTCTCTGTGGGAGAAGGATGGGCAATCTCCTCCCTTGCATTTAAATGCCTTTGTAAATCTGCTGGAGGGTCAGCTCTGGGTGGGTTCTAACTCAATGGTACACAACAACAACAACAAATCACATGGCAGGAGGTTGCCCATCTTTCTCCCACAGAGTAGCTGATGGATTCAAACCATGTGCCTTTGGGTTGTAGCACAATTCCTTTCCACTAAGCCAAAAGAGCTTCCTGCCTGAGCGTTGCTGTTGTTGTTGTTTACCAGCATGTTGTAACCTACTCCCAGCGTCATGGGAGGAAAGTATCCCCCCTGGGGGGAGAAAAGGTAGTAAATGCCAGATAGGTTGAACTTCTAAAGGCTTTTAATAAGGATAAAATTATGTACAGAGGATTGACTCCCAATGCTCTGACAACTACCAAGGCTATATCTTTAAAGCATCAGAGACTTTTCCCCAGCACTTTCATACTCAAAGATTGGGTGAACTACCAAAAAGGAAAGGAATGTGATGAAGCTCTCTGTAGGGAGAATGGAAGGAAAAATGAATTCTGCAAAATTCTGGGGAAATGGCCCCAGGGCGTGCAGGGAACTTCGCTAATTGATGGTTGGATTCACACTAACAGGTGGTTAATCAGTAGCTATTAACTCAATGGGAGATAAAAGAAAAGGGAATCTAGTTAATGTTTTTGTTTAATTTTGAGGGATTAATTCTCAGTCACTCTTGCTCTATCCGAGAGGTCGTTGTGAGAAGGAACAGTTTTTCTAAGATCATTGCCTTATTATTGCAAATATATTTTTTTAACATTGTAAACAACTGTAACACACATAGACCTCATAAGACGGAATGGTTGAGAATCAAATCAGCTACATCTGAGGAAGGAGAAGATGGAGAAACTCAATCATCAATAGTCAGAACAAAGCCAAGGAATGCCTGAAGAACATATTACCAATTTTTCATACGCAAGTTCAGGTTGAAGTTGAAGACAATGAAAAATAAGCTCTCAAGAAACAAAGAGTAACCTTAGACACATTTCATTTGAGTTTGGAGATCATCTCAAGAATAGATTAGCATTGAACATTAATGATCAAAATCCAAACAAAATGTGGGAGAAAGCTAAGGACATCATACAGGAGGAAAAAGAAATCATTAGAAAAAGAGGAATGAAAGAAAAGACCAAAAATTAATGTCAAGAAATACACTGAAACTTACTTTTAACTGTTGTTATGTGCCATCGAGTCATCTGCGACTCATAGCCACCTTATCTACAATAGCTCTGAAGCCTGCCCTGTCCTGAGCCAATCTCACTGACTCCAACACACCTATCCTCATTAGCCCAATTACTGTGTCAATCTATCTCATCCAGGGTCTTCCTCTCCTGTGCTATCCCTTCATCCTTCTGAACATGATGTCCTTCTTCAAGGACGATCCCCTCCTGGCCACATGCCTAAAGTATGTGAAATGGAGCTTCAAAATCCCAGCCTTCAAGGAGTATGGTTTTACCCTGTCCAAGACAGATTTATTTGTTTTCTTGGCAGTCCATGGTATGTTCAAGACTCTTCTCCAGCACCACAACTCAAAGGCATTGATTCTTTTTCTGTCATCCTTAGTCACTGTTCAGCTTTCTGAAGCATAGAAAGTAATTGTGAAGACCAAAGCCTGAATCAGGTGCACCTTAGTCTCTAGTACTTTGGAGAAGTCCCTGACAACAGATTTGCCTAATGCAATTTAGCTTTTGATTTCTTGGCTGCTGGTGCCAGCAGTATTCTAACATAGAATGGCTAAAGAAAAGATAAGTAATGAACTAAAAGAGCTAAATAGATTTCAAAGAGTAGCTCACAAAACCAAAGCATTTTGGTGAAATGTGCAAAAACCTAGAGTTAGGAAACAAAAAAGGGTTAAAATACTCAGCATTTCTCAAGCTGAAAGGACTGAAGAAAACATTGAAGCCTTGAATTGCTTTATCAAATAATGTTTTGAGTTGTGGTGCTGGAGAAGAGCATGGAATATCTCCTGGACTGAAAAAAAAAGAACAAACATTAGAGGCAAGGATGGTGAAGCTTTGGGGATTTTAGAAAATACATCATCTCACATATTTTGGACATGCTGTCAGGTGGGGCCAGTCCTTGGAAAAGGATATCGTGCTTGGAAAGGTAGAAGGCCAACAGAAGAGAGGAAGACCCTCAGTGAGAGGGATGGACACGGTGACTGTAACAATGGGCTCAAGCATTTTAGAGAGGATGAGGATGGTGCAGGATAGGGCAAGGTACAGATCCGCTGTCCAGAGTTGCTCTGAGTTGCAGTCAACTCAACAACAACAGAAAGAGCAACATGGTAGCCTAGGGTATAGCGAGTTGTGCTGCCAAACCAAAGGCAAGTGGTTCTAATGTATTAGCTGCTTCATGAAAGAAAGATGGGCGACCTCCTCATGTACATATTTTGGCCTCCAAAACCCAATTGGTGGGTCAACTATAACTTGATTCCTACTCGATGGCAATGAGTGAGTGTGATATTAAAAAGAATTGGTTGATGCTCAATCATTTAAGAGGTAACATATGATCAAGAACCAATGCTATCTCAGGAAAAAGTCCAAGCTGAACAGAAGGCGTTGATGAAAAACAAGTCTCCAGAAATCGGTGTAATATTATTTGAGATGTTTCAACAAGTGGATGTGCTCATTCATCTGTGTTAAGACATTTGGAAAACAGTTACCTGGTCAACTGACTGGAAGAGATCCATACTTGTTCTACTCTAAAGAAGGATTATTAACAGAATCAAGGCATTGTTAAAACAATATCATTAATATCACATTCAAATAAACTGAAGATAATTTAAGAAATTATCAGAAGTTGGATGAGAGGAAGATTCATCAACAAATATGCCTTACACAGATGACAAAATCTTGCTTGCTGAAATTCAGGAGGGTGTGAAATGCTTGCTGCAAAAGATCAAAGACAACAACCTTCAATATGAATTAAATATGAACATTAAGAAGATAGGGAGCTCTGGTGGCCTAGTGGCAAGACGCTGCACTGCAATCCCAGAGGAACACGGTTCGAATCCACCAGATGCTCTGCCAGAGAAGGAGGCGCAATATCCTCCTGTACCAGTCAGATCTGATTTGACGGTACACGCACACAAAATAATAATAATTTAAAAAAAAACACATTAAGAAGATAAAAATCCTGAACTGTCCTAAAGGAATATATGATTAGACATTATATGTTTGACAACAGTCTGGAAAAAGGGGTGCATTGTGGAGTGCGGGGGTGGGGGAGGAGAGAAAGAAAACGTTCAACAGTTAAAAAAGAAATAATATTTAAAAAAAAATCAAAAGACATACTGCATCAGCAAAGTCAGGAAACTTTCCAAAATACTAATGAGTAATAATGTCAGCTTACAAACCAAGGTGCACCTGATTCAGGCCCTGGTCTTTTCAATCACTTGCTAGGCATCTGAGAACTGGACAGTGAATAAGGATGTCAGAAGAATTGATGCCATTGAGTGGTGGTGTTGGAGACATTTTGTTGTTGTGTATTGTCGAGTCAGAATCAAGCCTAAAACTGACCCTCCAGCAGAATTTCAGAGACAGCAGGTCACACAGAAGAAGATTGTCCGTATTTCTACTGTGGTGCAGGTTATGGATTTAAACACAAACTACCTTTTGCGCTGGTAGTGCAATTCCTTATCACTAAGCCACCAGAGGTCCCCTGGTGTGGGAGAAGAGTACTGAATACCCCATTCCCCACCAAAAGAACAAGCAGACATGTCTTTGAGAAAGTTCGACCTGGGTGGTTCTCAGAGACAAGGATGGTGAAGCTTTGCCTCACACACTTTGTGCATGCTGTTAGGAAATGCTGTTCCTTGGAAATGTGTTCTTGAAAAGGTGAAGGTTCAGCAAAGGAAAAGAAAGTCCTTAACAAGACAGACTGACAAAACGACTGTGGTAAGAACTATGAGATGTATGTATCTTGCCTTCCGAGATGGCAAGGACAGCACAGGAAAGGACAGGGTTCACATCTGTTCTTCACAGGGTTGCTGTGAGTCATCCTCAACTCAATGGCACCTAACAGCAACAATTTTTTCCTTATTTTATTTTTTATTGTAATGTGTATGAAAATTTACAAAACAACGATTTTTAAAATGGTTGCAGAAGTAGGTGGATAGATAATTGCAAGAAATTCTTGTTGAATTCAGAAGAGAACATGGAACAATGGACAACACTGCTGACATTGGATGAATCTTGACTGAACACAGAGAATACCAGAAAAATGTTGCCTTAGCTAACGCTGCTCTGACAGAGACAGCACAAGGGTCTAGCTTCCACAAACACATTTATTCTCCTACAGTTTAAAAGGCTTGAAGTCCAAGGTCAGGACACTAACTCTATGAGATGGCTCATTCTGTAGGTTGTAAAGGTCAGTCCTTGCTTCCTTCAGCCCTGGAGCTCCCTGGAGACTCCCATGTATTCTGGCCTTCTGCAGTGTCAAGGAGTTTCCTCACATGGGGACTCAGGCCCAGAAAGATGCACTCCACTCCTGGCAGCTGTGTCTTGGTGGGACTAAGGATTTCCCCTCTTGGCTTGCTTCCCTCTGCCTTATCTCGAGTGTTGATAAAGGCCGTGACAGAGCCACATCCTAGGGAACTCCCCTTATATCTGATTAAGGTTGTGATGAGATATGGAGTGCTGCATTCTACCTTTAACCCTCTTCCTCTTTGTTCATTCAAATCATTATGTAACTTCCAAGCGATATTTTATCATATACATGTGTTTCCTGGGGGCACAATCTATGATAAATACTTATCTGTGTTTTATTGACTCTGCAAAGACATTTGACTGTAGATAATAACACATTATGGAGAACATCATGAAGGATGAGGACTGCAGAGCACTTAGCTGTGCTCCTGCTTCCACAAATATATGGGCCAATAGAATAAAGAGATATGATGTAGTTTAAAACCAGGAAATGTGTGCGTCAGAGTTGTATCCCCTCACTATAACTTACTCAGTCTGCATGCCATGCAAGTAATCTGAGAAGCTGAAATATATGAAGAAGATTAAAGAGGAAAGGTATCACTTCTGAAGTTTAAAGTGTACTTGACCCAGGCCATAGTATTTTCAATTGTCCTAAAAATCATGCAAAAGCTGGACAATGGAAAAAGAAAGACTACAAGACAATTGATGCATTTGATTTATTGTGTTGACAAAGAAATATGATCTCCTGAAGAACTCTGCCCCAGCTGCAGAGCAAGAGTTTGTACCACTGGACTCAAGGCAGAGGTTTCCTGGAGGAGGCAGGCATTAGGAGGGACTGTGGTGGAGAATCTTGGCATGCCTACCCTCCCCGGCACATCAGCAGGACTGACCTGAGAAGATGCTCCATTGCTGCCCCACAGCTCCCTGAGCACCTGCCTTCTCCTCAGCACACAGGGAACCATCTCCTACCTCCTAACCCCCTTCTAGCTTCCTTTATCAGTTCATGCTTCTGGGTGGCCTCAAGAATAGTAACTACTAAGTTCATTGTTTTTTTTTCAGTGCAGTGTAATATTCCCTTGTATGAATGTTGTTGTTGTTGTTGTTGTTAAGTGCTGTCGAGTCGTAGGCAACTCATAGTGATTTTGTGAACGAAAGTCCTCAACACTTGTGTGACTTCCATCCTTTCTCCAGGTTCACAGGGTTTTCAGAGGCAAGCTATTATGGAAGTGGATGCCACTCCTACTTCCAAGCTTGTTTTAATTGGGGAACTCCACCAAACACTGTCTGCCATGGGTAACCATTAACGCGTTTGACACATCAGTGTCACAGTATTCAGCTTCACAGCAACTACAAGTTACCTCTGTACGGCAAGTGGGCACACCAGCGCTATATGACCAGAAGAATGTTTGACCAAAAACAATGAAAAACATGCCTGAGGGCCGCAGATTAAAAGTCACCCACCTTTGGCTTGGTACTAAAGTGTGTCAAGTCGTAGACGACTCACCATATTTTTTTCTATCCATTCATTTGTTGATGGGCACACCCATCTTTTGCTACTGTAAAGAAAGCAGCAATAAACTGCATACATCTGTCTGGATGGAGGTTCTGGTTTCTTTAGGATATATTCCCAGTAGTGGAATTGCTGGGTCAAAATGGTATTTCTATATCCAGCTTTTTGAGAAAGTGTCAAATTGCCTTCCATATGGTTGCACCATTAAAAAAAAAAATTTCTTTGTCCCCAGTATTCTGATGTAATTCTTGCTGGAAAATCTTGCTCACAACACGCCTCTGGAAACTTTATGAGCTTTGAGAAAGGACGATAGTTATAGAAAGGCTTCAGGTCTTTTGTTCATAGGGTTGCTATGAATTGTGCTCAACACAACAAATGTATAGTGAAGGTGTTGCTTTGCTAAAAAAAAAAAAAAAAAGAACAGGAACTGCCAACGCTTACGGGGCCTCAGCTTCACCCTTAGTATCACCGTGGCGGGTATTTCCCCTGTGGCATGCCCATGTCCTTCCGTGGTTTCCCTGTGCTACTTCTCAAGTCTATCCTGAGTCAATGGACCATCTGACTTCACCTCTCTCTCCTCCATTCCTCTCTGCTGCTCTCCCATCTGCCTGGAGAAGAGCCCTGTCTGAGACAGTAGATACTAGAGAATCAGTGCCTGGCATAGAACTGGACCACTTGCACAATAATGGGTTTAAAAAAAAACCCAAACAAACCAAAATCCATTGTCATCCAGTTGGAACCAACTCATAGTTGATCCTCCATGGAGTTTCTGAGCCTGAGAATTACACAAGAAGAGATTGCCCGTTTTTCTCCCAAAGAACCATTCAAGCCACCAGAGGCCTTTTGGTTACCAGTGAAACTTCCTACACACTAAACTGCCCGAGCTCCCTATGAACAGATTGTGGATGCTAACACCCTTCACCTGATTGACTCACTCAGTCCTCACTTAAGCACGTAAAGGGGTTACTGGTGGAGTAATCTGTAGTGTGTGGAGCTGCTAACTCAAAGACTGTACAACCAAGGTTGCAGCCAGAGAGCTGGATCCAGATCCTAAACTTTGATTGTTTGCAATTTAATTTCCCACCTCCTACATCTCATCCAGTCCTACCGCAACCCTGAGAAGGAATCTTTTATCCTTCCCATTTTCACAAGAGGAAACTCGGTCTCAGAGAAGGCCCCAGCACCCTCAGACTTAGTTTTCTCTGGATCAGTCTGGAGATGCACACTGTCCAGGCTGAACCATGCTAGCTCTTCTGGCTCCTGTCTCTCTACGTGTTCCACCAAATCCCACCTTCTGAGTGTCCTCTCCTTTCCCTAGTCCTTTCCATCCATTAGTCAAGGCCCCTTCTGCCTGTGCTCTCCAGCTTCAGTGCCTCTGTCCCCAAGCAAGGCCCTGGGCCACTTTGTCCCTGCTTCTTCGTACCTTTGCCCACTGAGTTCTCCTAAAAAGACTTCACCTTCTCAGCCCTGAGTCAACCATTCTCAACCTCACCCTGGTCCCCTTTTCTCTGGTTGGCTACTTTTGACCACCAGTCTGAGTTCCTCTTATGTTTGTGACAGGCCTGGATTGAAGGTTTTACAAGTGCTATTTACTTGGAGGTAAGTACTATTCCCTGTTATAGAGCAGGAAAGTACCTTTATTCCTGGGAGACCTTGCTTTTCCCTGTCCCACTTAACCTCCACATCCAGTCATCTGTGTGGTGGGCTTCACTTTGACTGGGAGTTGGAGCAACTTCCCTAGGCAAAGCAGCCCTATTACCCAAGTGGCCAGACTTCTGCAAAGGATATCTTAAGTGTCTGGGACCATGCAAGACAGAGTGGGAGCACAAAGCCCCTTATGGAGGAGGAGACAGAGGAGTTCAGCCTTCAAGTGTGTGAGCAGGGGCTTATCTGGTTAAAGATGTGGGCATGGGAGGGGTACAGAGACGAGCAGGAGCAGAGGGGAAGATGGGTGTGGCTAGGAGAGGGGGGTGGCCTTGGTGGAGTGGGAGTGGAAGCTGGAGTCTATGATCATGAATATCATGCCCAGAGCTTGTGACTGATCCACTTCTTGGCAAGTGTCTATTCAAGACAGCACAGACTGGATGATCTGTGACGTAAAAAAAAAAAAAAAGAAAGTCCCACCTGGATCACTGGATAAGCCTAGACTTTGCTAGCAAGGTTAGCAAAAAGGAGTGCTATATGTGCCCTCGAAAACACATCCTATTGTTTTTATATAAACAGCGTCAGATTAGTAGAGGTCCATGCACAGGCTTTATTAGAAAGGACAGAGTTCCCAAGGGAAGCTTCTGCCAAACAAACAACTGGAAACATTGAGAAGAAGTGAAAGGTTGGCTACCATTTATGACCTGGTTTCTTCTTGTAGGATCATTAGTTATAACAGTACTTTTACTGATTTGGGGACCTTGTATTTTAAACGTGATGATGAATTTGGTTTCCTCTAGGCTGCAACAAATTCAAAACAAGATAATGATTATGAACAGTTACCAGCCTGTCCAGTTACCGACCAGGGAGCTGTCCCCTGTAGGGACAGAGGGGCGACTTGGCCCTGAACCTGGAGGCAGAACTGTGCTTAATGTCAGCAGGAAGTAGCCAGAAAGACCTTGCTGTCCGAGTCCCTGAAATCAGGGCCAAACACCTCTGGGAGAGTGGGGGATGTTAAGGGATAGAATTGCTGCTACCTGGTCAGTCTCTCTCTCTGTCAGTCTGTCTTGTCTGTCTGTCTGTCTGTCTGTCTGTCTGTCTGTCTGTGTCTCTGTCTCTCTCTCCCACTTCCCCCTTCTCTCACCCCCTCCCTTTCCTTTTCTCCCTCTCTTTCCCTCCTTCCATCCCAGTCTCTCTCCCACCCCTACCCCGGTGGTGGACTACAGGCAAGGTTTCTCAGAGGAACTAAGAAGGGAAGTCAAAGACAGACGCATCAAAGTGAGGACAGTCCCTCCTTAGGAATGCAGGGGATCCTACCCAATCCCACAGGTCCCCAGGCGGGCTAGACTATGAGACCGGGAGCCTATAAACAGCAGGGCCCCCTGAGGTTTCCCCTATCTCCTCCCGGCAGCATGTCATAAGGTTGGGTCTACCCCTGACACTTTCCAGGGGTGTTTCTCCACCTTTCTTCACTTTTAACTCTTCTGCACAGCCTATCTATCTTTCACTAACCATACCTCCTCTGCATTATCTTAATACACTTTTTTCACTTGTTTTGATAATTTTTTTTAAAGTCCCACCCCTCGTATCCACGGGAGGGCCACTCAGTGCCGGAGCAAGGGGTCAGCTGGGGTCAGGGTGGGGTCCCTCCATTCTGCACACCACATCCTGAACTCTTGAGGGCAGGGGAGCTGGACGGATGGGTGGTCTGAGAGGGTAACAAAGGAAAGAAGGCAAGACTAGGAACATTCTGGAATCTGGTTTATTGGCTGTGACTTGGCTTGGATCCTGGACGCACCCAGCAGCTCAGAGGGTGGAAGGCTGGGCATCCGCGTACCAGGCCCTGCCCGCGCTGCCCTTTCTCACATCCCCCATTCTGTGGTGCGGTAGGTTGAGCTGCTGGGATGGCAGTACCACGGTGACCGTGAGCTGGAGAGAGGGACTCTCCTGTGGGGGAGGGAAGAAGGCAGCGCAGGCCCCGGAGGCTCTAGCATCCGGCACAGGCAGCATAGGCACAGATCTCACACATGCTGGGGTCCTCAGCGATGGCCTCTGGACAAGAGAGATGGAGCTCGTGAGAGTCAGCTCCTCGCCAGATACCCCGCGCTCCCTCGAGACAAGGCGTGGCCATCCCTTTACAGGCCCCAGGGGAGACTCCACAGTCTTCAACAAGCTGAACTGGCCACCCAAACCTGCCAGCCAATCACAGCACAGATTCTAAAGGAAATGCCATAAGACCAGAGGAATGTGAATCAGCGCCAGCACCTCATTGGTCAGAGTGAAGAATTTGCTATGATTCACCAAGTACAATTTAGAACTAACCAAAGCTGAGTCCTCCACAGAGCTCCCCACATCTCATCCGTCAGAGGAGAGCCCCTCTTCCAAATCCCCAGGACAGCACATCTCTTCCTCAAATGGCACCAACAAGAGGACTCCCAAGCCGTACCAATGAGAGTCGAGACTACGTACCCAGACGCTGCAGGATCTCCTGGGCGTTGGGCTTCTTGCAGACAGGCTGGAGTTCTGTGGGGAATTGCGGGTGGCTACACAGGACGGGAACCGCAGGTCCAGCCATGCCTCCAGCAGCTCTGACTGCAGGCTTCCGGCGGTGCCCAATCCAGGATTGCTGGAAATCTTGGAGATCCTTGAGCTTCTTCACTGACTCCAGGGAGAAGGAGAAATCTCCATCCTGAAAGGAGCATGCCCAGATGGTGACCGCAGGCTCAGCCTGCTCCCTGGCTGTTACCATCAGGATGTGTCCCTCTCAGACCCAGTGGCTCTCAAGCAGACTTTCTGGAGTCTGGGAACAAGACACGAATGGGGTGACGCATGGTGGAGATAGCTCAGGCCTTATAGAAAGAGACTGAGTCAAGTAGTTTTGCTCTGGACCGTGAAAAGGTCATTCACAGAACCCTGGATTTGCATGGATGGAGAAAATAGACACGAAATATGAGATACGACAGGTGCCCAAGGTGCAAGAGGCACTGTGCTGCTGATGAGAGAGAGATGCGGGGCTGGTCTTGGGCATCCTGGCTCCTTGTGTCCGTGCTCAGCGCACGGTCATTACTCCTTACCTCATACTAGGGCCAGCATATTATCCCCTGCCTTCAGCTCCAGCCTGTGGCCTGGCTGTTCTGGAGAAACAATAAATGGCTCCACGAGCCTTACTCAGATAGAGAACCTGGCCTCTGTGGACGCCAGACTGGCCTGTCCCTTGCATTGGCCCAATGGGCATGCTCCTCTAAGGTATCCTCATGGCCTCCAAGATGTCCTTTAGTTCCCCAGTAGGTGATCTGATCATAGAGGGCAGAGGCATAAGATCTGGGTTGGAATCCAGCCTTTTTACTTCCCAGCCATGTGACCACAAATGGTTACAGAACTTCTCTGAGACTCAGTTTATGTCTTCTGTCAAATGAGAAGAACAATCCCTCCCTCCCTCCCTCCCTTCCAGGGCCACAGTGAGAGCTCAGAGAAGAGCCTGGCACAGGCAGGCACTTGGGAAAAGGGCCGATAGGGTGTCTCTCCCAGAGGTGCTTTCCTCTCTACCTGGTATCTTTTCTCCCCCAAATTTAAAGGGAAAAGAGTGAGAGACAGGACTGAGAAGGGAGTCCTTGAGGAAAAGTCAGACCCTAAACATGTTCCCCTCTCCTGGCCCCTGTCAAAGGGGCCCTTTCTATGCGGATGAACCTGGTGCTCCAGAGACAAGAGATGCTGGACCAGTGTGGCGACAGGGGAGGTACCTGCACGGTGACTCCACCTGCCAGGGAAGCCCAGGTCCCAAGCAGACACAGCACGGTGAGCAGGAAGGTGTTCATGGCAGCTGTGCCTCGGAGACAGGAGTGGCGAGTTCTGGATGCCAGGGAAACAATGGGACTTTTAAAGAGAACAGAGTTACTCAGTAACCAGGATCCTTTCATCCAGCTGCAGTCAATTCAGACCTCACCAGATAAGAATCAAGCCCTGAGAGATAAGGGAAGCCAGCTGAGCCCCACTTCTTCTCACTAGGCACCCACACTGACCTACAAGCCGGGCTGTGTCTTGCATTCATTCACCAACCACACTTGCTCTTGCTAACATCTGTTAGGGCTGTTCCTGTGTGGTCGGGAATCTGCAGAGAAAACCTACCCTTGAGGTGGAGCGCCCGACAGTGGCAATGATGGGTTCAGGTGGTGGGCAAGCACATGGCACTGGGGCTGGGGCAGCATGGAGGGATCCTTCACCAGCCAGAGGGCAAAGGATTCAGCACCTTTCCCCCGAGGAGGTGATGCCAGTACTGAATTCTGGAGAGCTGGTAGAAACTTTCTTGGAGAAGGGCCTGGGAGTGGAAAAGCATTTCTTGCACAAGGTGCCACCCTTGTAGCCAGGACTTGAAGCAGGCCTGAGCTTTCCAGGGATGTGTGAGTAATTGAATCTCTGGAGCAGGGAACGGTTGGGTTGTGAGCGCTGGAGATGAGGCTGCAGATGAAAGCAGGCATCGATTTGTCTGCTGTGCTTCTAAGTAGCCTCAGCTTCTGTCTGACTTTACATTCCTTCTACTAACTCAGCTGGCTGACTGTGAACTTGAGCTACATTTTTTTTTTCTCTCTTTGAGCCTTGGTGTCCCCTGTAGAGACCTATAACATTACCCACCATGAGGAATCTCTTTGAAAATTTAATGAGGTTATAAACATTTATAACGTAGTGCATGGCACACGGAAAGCATTCATTAAATGGTTACTCAGTTATAAATTTTTACCATCATAGCAGCAGCTCCCAACCCCCATCGACCCCTCGGGTGTCCACCTGTCCACCGAAGCCTCGTTCTGTGCTACATGCCCTTCAGGCTCAGATTGTCTTCAAATTATTGCCCTCCCTCTATCTTGCCCCGTAATTTCTCAATCTCCTTGGTCTGCTGTTTCTGCCAATATCTGTTCACTTGTCTGTTTCCCTGCCCCAATCAACCTAGTCTAGTCTATGGTGACCTACTGGTAAGGAGTTGTGCTGCTAGCACAAAGGCTGACGGTTCTAACCCACTACCTGCCCCTTAGGAGACCGACAGGCAATATTCTCTTGTGGATTTTACACTGGAAGTCAACCATGAACAACAGCAATGAGGTCCCCCTCCCTTTTTTTTAAATCCTCCCTCTCCAGCAAGCCTAGTGGTGTCCACAGCAAGCTGCACTGCTAAGCAAAAGGCTTCATGACTCCAGAAGTGTGAATCCAACAGTGGAGGGAAAATGGTCTCTTCCCAATGATATTTACAGCCTTGGAAGCTTGGTGGAGGGTAGCTGTGAGTTGAATCCAATGCAAAAGGAGTGAATTTCTTCTCCCCATCACTGCCCTTTTCTGCTGGGTTCACTTTCTTCAGTGATAATGCTTCCCTGCCTCTGCCTGGAAGGCCTTTCCTACGTGCTACTAGGTGAACTCCTACTTAATCTTTAAGGTCCAGCTCAGATAATCCTCCTCACAGAACCAGGTGCGTTCCTCTCGTGACTTTGGTTAGGGTGGGATTACTAGAGTGTCTGTCTGTGACCATCTAAACTCTGACTTCGGCACTACGTGAGTTCACTATGAGCTCTGCTGGGAGCAGGGGCCAGGGGCACGGGAGGAATGAAAGCCTCTGAAACCCCATCTTTCTAATCTACACTCCTGGGTAGAAGCCAGAATAGATTCTAGGAATAAAGGAGGAGCGGGAATTCCCAGGTGTAGAGAGTCAACATTGAAGAAGGAATCAGAGGGATCTGAGCTCCATACAGAAGAAACCCCAAAGGTTTCTGGGTCCTCAGGAAGGTCAGGAAGCACTAGGCCTCCCAGGCCTGTACTCAGGGTCAAGGTAGGACCTCTCTCCTATTCCGTGTGTGTGTGTGTGTGTGTGTGTGTGTGTGTGTGTGTGCGCGCGCGCGCACGCATGCTTGAGAGAGAGAGAGAACACAGGCATGTGCCTTGATGTCAACAAATGTAATCCAGGCAGAAGGGGGCTCTTGGCTGAATTCCCTTTCAGGGAAAGGTCAAAGACAGGAATGGAGTTGGGAGTGGCAGACCTGGAAGAAGACAGCTATGCTAAGGATTTACGGGGGGGGGGGGG
>NW_006399799.1:14981902-14987971 GCF_000299155.1 Elephantulus edwardii
TCCAGTCATTTTTGGATAATCTTCAGTAGAATCTTGCTTGCATGTGAAATCAATGATATTGTTCTGTAGTTTCCACACTCAGTTGGGTTGCCCTTAGGGGTCCAACTGGGATTAGGGTGATGCCGGTATTTTAGCTGATGTGGAGATTGATTTTGGGGTCGTTAGTGTTCCTTGATAGTTGGGATTGAAGATGGAGAAGTGGCTGGGATTAGGTTTACGATGGAGCTGGGGTGGGCCTTACGTGTGAGACTAAAGCTAGGCTGGGATCTGGTTTAGTATAAGGATGGGGGCTGGGTGGTGCTGGTACAAGCTGCAGGAAGCTTTCCTTCCTGGTTCAGTTTGAATCATCATTTCTCTTCTAAGGTCTAGTGGACTTTGGCTCCGGCAATCTCTCTTCCTCTCACAGCCCCCTGGACTGGGTTTGTTTGGTGCAAGGTAGGAGTGGGAAGGGTGTGGAATGACGTAGTTGCACACTGTGGGAAAGAGGAAACTGCTATAAAGGGCCCGCCTCACCCAACCCCACCTCTTCCATCTCCCCTGGGAAATGGGAACCAGCTCCTCTTCCCTGGGCCCCCATTGTCTCTGATTAGCTCTAACCCAAGGCTGGGTTTAGGCTCCTGCTCTGGTCACCAGAATTCACAAAGCCTCAGCACCTGTGTCGAAAATTTCTATAGAACATAGATCTTAGAAACTCTCCAGAACTCAAGTCTCTGGCCTTGAGGTGCACATCTTGAGTCTCCAGGCCCTGGTCTCATATAGAACTATTCCCTCATTATTCCTGAAAGGTTAAGTGGTAAGTCCAAGGCTGGTGGGCTCCCCACTCTAACGTCCTCTTTCCTGGTAAACTCATGCTCCTCCACAGTGTTCCAGACCTATCTTCCCACCAACCCACAGCCTTCAGAAGAAAGCCCAGACTCCTTTGCCCTTTATTCAACGCTGCTTATTATCAAGGCTCTACTGGGCTCGCCATTCAGCCAAGACCCCAAAGAGTTCTCGAGGAGTAGACTGGGAAGTAGGGAGCTCAAATCAGGTGTGCCAGTAGGCAAAAGAGCCTTGGAACCAGGCAAGCTCGAGTTCTAATCCCAGCTTCCTCATTTAACAGCAGTGTCACTTAAACTTTTTAAACTTTTAGCTTCTGCATCTGGAAAACAGAGACATTAGCAACTACATAGCAAAACTTAGCTTTTGTAGAAAATGTGGCTAATCTTCCTCCGCCACTAGCAGGTCAAAGTTATGACTGCCCTCACCCACTCCATGCTCTGCCAGCCTCTTTACCTTTTCTCATCATAAAAGGGAACAAGCTATTTCACCCACTAGCCTGTGAGCTGGCCTGTGAGCTCCTGAGGGCAGGGACTGTGTCTTACCCCATCACGACCGTAGTGTCCACACAAAGTCTAGCACTTAGTTGAATGAGGATGGTTGTTATAATCACATCATTAAACAGTTGCTGTTGCTATTGTTAGGTGTCCTTGAGTCAGCTCCTGCTCATAGTCACCTTATGCCCTTTCGTGTGCTGTTCTCATGATCTCCAGTATGCTTGAGCCCATTATCACACACTGTGTCAACCCACCTCAGGGTCTTCCTCTCTTTTTGCTGACCCTCCACCTTTTCCAGCATGAGATCTTTCTCCAAGGAGTGGCCTATTCTGACAACATGTCCAAAATATATCAGATGAAGTTTCACCCTCCTTACCACTAAGGAGCACCCTGATTGCATTTCCTCAAAGACAGATTTCTTCGTTTGTCCATGAAATAACCAACACTCTTCTCCAATACTACAATTCAAGGCATTGGGTCTTCTATATTCATTGCTCAACTTTCACATGCATATGAAGCAGCTAAAAAAAATGCCACTGCTTGAATCAGGAAACATTAGTCCTTAAACGGATTTCCTTACTCTTGGCACATCCTATGCGACACATCTTTTGATTTCTTGACTCCTGTCACCATGAGTGTTGATTGTGGATCTAATTAAAAGAAAATCATTGACAATTTCCATTTTTCATGATGCTGTCTATTGGTCCAGTGGTGAGGATTTTTGCCTTCTTGATGTTGAGATGTAATCAATTTTAAAGATTGTATTCTTTATTAATCTTCTGTCATACGTGCTTCATGTCTTCACTTTCTGCAAGTAAGGTTGTGTTATCTGCATAATGAAAATTTTTCAGTCCTCCTCCAATTTTGATGCCACATTCTTTTTCAAAGAGGCTAATTTCTCCAATGATTTGCTTAGTACACATATTGAATAGGAACCAAGAAAAGTTACAATTCTGACATACATCTGTCCTTATTTTAAACCGTGTAATTCTATTCAGACATCTGCTTCCTGGTCTATGTATTGGTTTCACATAAGCACAATGAAGTGTCCTAGGATTCACATTCTTCTCAGTGCTATCTATAACTTGTTAAGACCCATACAAATGCATTTACATATTCAATAAAACACAAGTAAATATCTTTCTGGTATTTTCTGCTTTCATCCAAACCCATCTCATATTAGCACTGATAACCTTTATGCCAGAGCCTCTTCTTAATTAAGCTAGAATTTCTGGCAGTTCTCCGTTGATTCACTGTCCTAGACATTTATTATTAATCTTCAGCAAGATTGTACTTGCATTGTTGTTGTTATGTGCTGTCAAGTTGCTTGTGACTCATAGCAAACCTTACCCTATTCTGATCCAGTCTCATTGTCTCCCACATACTCCATGACCCCAAATGTACTTGCATATGCTATTAATTATATTGTTCTATGATTTCCACATTCTGGTAGATCACATTTTATGGAATGGGAACAAATATGTATGGCTCTTTTTTCAGTTAGCCAGGTAACGATCTTCCAAATCTCTTAGCAAAGAATAAAATCCAGGGCTGCTTCTGTTTTTTGAAACACCTCAATTTGTATTCCATCAATCCCTGCCTTATTTTTTGCCAGTGTTTTCAGTGCAGCTTGAACTTCTTTCTTTCTTACCAATGTTTCTCAATCATAGGCTGTTTCCTGAAATGGTTCAGTGTCAATCAGTTTGCTTTTGTACAGTGACTTTGCATTCCTTCCATCGCTTTTTGATGCTTCCTGCATCATTCAAGATTTTGCCCATAGAATCCTTCAGTGTTGTAACTCTAGGTTTGAACTAGTTCTTCAGTTCAAACTGAAGAAATCTGAGAAATGCCAAAAGTGTTTGGGTTTTGTTGTTGTTGTTGTTTTCTAACTCCAGTTCATTGCACAAAAGAAAAACATGCCAAAGAGAACTGAACAGATTTCAAGGGACGACACAAGAAGACAAAGCAAAGTATTATATCAGTAACAAAAGCAGCTAAGATTTCAAACATTCATCTGTGCCAGGCACTGGGCTAAGGGCTTTACAGGCACAGGCATTAGGCCTGCCCTGAAAACCCAGATGCCCCTTGTCCTATTGCCAGAAGCTGCTCATTCTCTGATGCAAAGCTGGGGCAGGCAGTCCTCTCATCTCTGGGAAGCTTTGATGCTGTTCCTTTGGGGGGGGTGTGTGGGGGGGAAAAGTTGCTTAACTTTAATTTTGGTGACCTTGTTATAGTTTCAGTGTGCACATTAAAACTGGGTCCAGTAAGGTCCCCAGGCCTCGTTCTGCTTCCCCGCAGGCCCAGGGGCCTAAGTTGACCTGAGCATAAGAGCTAGGAACTGGGCCCAGAGGGGAGCCGAGCTGAGAGACTCCAATACTGGACTGTGTGACCTAGGAGGGGGTGTGGTCCACATTTTCCAGACTTCCCTGCTTGTAAATGTGTCCTAAACAGTGGTTACAATCTCTGGTTTCCATGAGAACACAGAACTGCTTCAAAAGGCACTGTAACATTATATGAGCCTCCTGTGGCCTGAAAATCTGTTGTGAATAGTGGAATCAGAACTGACCCATAGCTGACCCTCCGGCAGGTTTTCAGAGGCAGTAAATTGCCCTTGCAGAGCAGCTGGTGGATTTGAACTACATGTCTTTGCACTGGCGTCTCAGCTCCTTACTACTAAAGCACCAGAGCTCCCTTGAGAATCTGTAGAAATAACGATAGGCTGCATTTCACAGATGAGTAAACGGACGCACAGAGAGGTTAAGAACCATGACTAGACTGAGGTTGCACAGAGGACTTTTACTACTGTACTGTTGTATGCTGCATTCTGGCTCCCAGTCATGTAAGTATGGAGCAGAGTGGGACTTCCTGATGCTTGGGGAAGGCACAACTTTCAGTGTCATCGTTAGTGAACTTTTAAAAGCTGTGGCCACATATCAGTAAATCCCAGGACTAGCATATGAAGCCAGTTCTCTTAACTACCAAACAAAACCCAAAACTCTCCTTGTTCACATTTGCTGTACTGTCTTTCTGGTCCCATATTCAATGGAAAAAGGAACTGCTACTGAGTCAGACCCTAGGAGGTAAGTCTGTGGGCCTGTTTTTAAGAAGAGGAAAGTTAGGCCCTCAGAAGAGAGTGCCCAATATCACACGGGAAGTGGATGGCTGAGTTGGAATTTCAAGCTTGAGGGTGTGAACTGAAGTTTAGGCTTGGGTAGAGGCCTATCTTGACCCTCAGACCCTGAGGTAGGCCAGCTTTCCCCTTGACACTGGAAGGGCATCTGGGAAGCAGAAGGGTGTGTTGGCTTGTTTGCTCAGCAGTATCATCTCACGTCCATCCTGTCCTCTGGCCTCGCCTAGACAAGGAGCTGGGGTGCTCCATTCACCATATGCTCCCTACCAAGAACAGCAGCCACCACTTCCTCTGCTCCCCAGCCTGCTGAACTGGAAGAGGCATCACTGGGGGTCCCTCCCCAAGACCCAAGATGAGAAGGGGGAGACAGCTCTCTCAGAACCCACAGGGACCCATCAGCACTCTCTTGCGAGCGCTCTCTCTCTTTCTCTCTCTCTCTCTCTCACACACACACACACACACACACACTTATGCATTTGTGTTACTATTCCCTGGAAGGCCTGCCTACAAATGTCTACAAATGTTACTCAAGCATGGGGAAGGTGGGAGGCATCTTCAGTTGTCTTTATTGCCTCTCTGACCTTTTCAGAGCTGTGGTGTGGGAAGTGTCACCCACCCACAATGATATACACAGCTCAGGCCCCTCTGGGTGGGGTAGATGGGATAGGGTGTGAAGAGGCAATATACATGCTGTGGTGGTGGGGGGAGCAGACAGGAGAAAGGCTGGCTCTGACCTTGGGCCAATCCCTTTACTTCTCTGAAAAGCAATGTCCAGCAGTAAAATGGAGATAAGGACACTGACTTCACAAGGCAGTTGAGAGCACTAACTAAGATAATGGCTTCAAGTACCTGGCAGAGAGGGCTGGGCATGGACGCTAGCAAATGGTAGCAATAATCATTATGTTCATGATGGCCATAGGATTAAGGGTGTATGTGTGTGTGTGTGTGTGTGTGTGTGTGTGTGAGAGAGAGAGAGAGAGAGAGACAGACAGACAGACAGACAGACAGACTGAGAGAGAGTGTGTGTATCCACACCAAGGGCTTTGAAGGCTCAAAGACCCCAGGAAGGATAAGGGTGGCGTCTAGTGTCAGGCCATCTCCACACCTGCTTAAACAATACCATTCCCAGCAACAACTAATTCCAGAGGAGCAGCTTGATGAACCAATGCTTAGGGCTGATGGGAGGGCAACCGTTCTCCCCCTTACCCTTGAAGTAAGGGAGCAGTTGGCGGTCTGGCCTGGGGCGGGGCAGTAGGCTAGTGGTGGTTCTACAGTGGGTCCCACCAGTGTGTTTATTGCTAACGAGGCGGGATTCTTGTTTTTCCCCATCGATCTCTGATGTAGAAAAGGGCGGGCCCAGATTGTGACATTCTCTGGGAGAGAGCATCCATCTCTGAGATCTGCAGAGCAAGGGCACTGTCCCAGAGATAAAGGAGACCTTCCAGAAGAGGGAAGGTACGCAGGTGGCAGCATTGCGCCCTCTGGTGGCGACAGATTCTCACTACAGCATCACCGTAAAGAGGCTTCATGTTGTTGTTATGTGCCATCGAGTCGTTTCCGACTCATAGCGACCCTAGGCACAACAGCTCTAAACCCTGCTCTATCCTGCGCCAACCGCACCGC
>NW_006399799.1:14989671-15015995 GCF_000299155.1 Elephantulus edwardii
AGCAGCCTTTTGGAAGCTTCTGTTCAGCTCATAGTTGGTCCAATAGCTCATGAACAAAATACAAATTTGCGCTGCTAATCCAAAGCCAGCGCTTTCTCTGCTGGCTCGAACTCAACAACGGCTCTTAGGGGAAAATATGGGCAAACTCCTCCTGTACAATTTACAGCCTCCCCGAAACCCATTGGAGGGTCAGTAGCGACTGGATGGAGTTTCAGTTGCCTTGGAGTCTAATGACTTAAGGTGACCCAAGTGTCATAGTAAAACTGTGCTCCACGGGGTTCTCAATGGCTGGCATATTTCACATCACTATGGGATGAGGCGTGTCAGGGTCAGTGAGACTGGCTCAGGACAGGGCAGGCTTCAGTCGCAGGTGACTTGACGGCATCAGGCTTTTCTTCCTCTGAGAGGGCTCCGCTTTGCCTTCAGCATATTAACTGTATGTATTTATCTATCGTCCAGGGAACAGTGATGATGGGCTGTGCTTAGGAGTGCAGACACCAGAGATGGAGGCGAAGGTTTGAGATACCAGTTCTCCTGCTCCAATTATTATTATTATTACCTCCACCACTTAATAAAAGTCCTTGGGCAGCTTACTTTAAATCTCTTAAGTGGCTCAAGTTGATTTGCAAAATGATGGTGAAAGGTCATCTCACATGCTTTCCGGAAGGGCTAGTCCTTGGAAAAAGTCATCAAGCTGGGGAAGGTAGAGAGTCAGAGAGCTGATGATCCTCACCACGGACTGACCGAGTGACTCAGCAGAGATGGTGAGGATCACGCAGGACAGGGAAGAGTTCACACCTGGGGTTTACACGGCTGCTATGGGTCGTGGTTGACTGCAGAGCTGTTCTGAAAAGCAAATGCTTAAAATTGTACCATTAAGTGACAAGTTGTTGTATTTTGCATCTGGCATTAGTGTGCTTGGGAGTTGGGGGTCAGAGAAAGCCAATTGAGTTTGAATTCTAGCTCTGGTGCAGCCATCGACGTTCCAAGTGCACACGATGACTCGTCTCAAATTCTATTCAAAGTGGGGACTAAGCGATATGTTTACAATTACTTTGGATTTCTTGTTGATACCATGTCTTAAAGGAGTTCTGGAGGTGTAATGCAATGAGTTGGATTGCTGAAGGAAAGGTCAATGGTTCAAATCCACCAGCTGCTCTAAGAAAAAAAGGCAGTCTCTGCTTGTAAAGATTTACAGTCTTAGAAATTGGGCAGAGGGTCATTATGAGTTAGAATTGACTGGTGGCAGTGGGTTAGGTTTTATGTCTCAATAAGCCCAACACAGCTACTTTATCTACTTCTTGGGTAGAATCTGAGCACTGATTTACATTCCAGAGAAATGTATGAAGTATGTAATCTCAGGTGCACTGGCAGCCTAGTGGCAAGAAGCTGCGCTGCAATCCCGAAGGCACTCAGTTCGAATCTACCAGCTGTTCCGCGGGAGAAGGATGTGCAATCTCCTCCTGAATGATTAACTGCCTCTGAAAACCCTCCACACGGTCAGCTATGGATCAGTTCCGACTCGACAGTACACAGCAACCTGTGGTCTTTACCCACTAGAATCAATCTTCAGAGGATGTAGGTACTAGTTCACATGAATCTTCCATCTCACTCTCACCTCGATGCACATGTTCATCACAGGTACACCATGGTACTGAAAATGTCCTCCTACCAATATATAAATTATATGTGACCTGTCTGAATGCATGCATAACTTAATTCCATTTTACCTCATCTCTCTGAATGTTTCCTTTTCTGTAAGATAAGGCAGTAAAAGTATTCTATCAGGTTATGGAGAAGATCAAGACAGACAATGCATTTAAGAACTTTCTCACTCTCCAACTTGCCTCTCCTTGTTGTACAGCTCTGACCAAGTCAATTTCCTCTCCAGGTTGCAATGATCTCAATGGCAAAAGATGTCGAGTTATATTAGATGATTTTAAGGTTACAAATCCTAGCCTCAGGAAAAAAATTAAAAATAAAATCCTAGCCTCAGGAAAAAGTTGGCAGATCAAACCCCAAGAGAAAAAAGGGCAGTCTTACTGCATTAAGACTTGTTGTTGGGTGCCCTCGAGTAGAGTACGAGTCATAATGACCCTCCCCAAACTAGATCTGAACCCTGTCCTATCCTGCACCATCTCCATCACTTCTGATGCACTTGAGTGCACTGTTGCAGTCATTGTGTGAATCCATCTCATTGAAGGTCTTCCTCTTTCACCAACCCTCCACCTTTCCAAGAATGATGTCCCTCTTCAAGGAACAGCCTCTCCTAGCACCATGTCCAAACTATTTTTACCCTCTTTGCCTCCAAGGAGCACTCTGGTTTGCACTTTCTCCAAGGCCTGTTTGTTCTTTTAGCAGTCCATGGGACATTCAGCACTCTTCTCCACAACTCATATGCATTGCTTTTTCTCCTGTAATCCTTACTCACAGTATAGCTCTCAGATCCACAGCAGGTGACTGGAAAGATTATGGCTTAAATTAGGCACATCTTAGTCTCTAAACTGATCTCACTGCTCTTTAGGACTTTGATCTCGGAGCAGGCTTTCCCAATGCTATACATCTCCTCTGCATTATACAGATCACATAATACTGCTTACTGAAACTGAGGAGGACCTGATGTGCTTGCTGTGAAAGGTCAGGGACTGCAGTCTTCAGTATGGATTGAGGCTCAATATCAAGAAAGCAAAGATTCTCACAACTGGGCCAATTGGCAGCATCATGATGGATGGTGAGGAGATTGAGATTGTTCACAGCTTTAGTTTCCTTGGCTCCACAATCAACCAGCAGACAGGAAATTAAAAGACATTGCGATGGGAAAGTCTGCGGTTAGAAACCTCTCTAAAAGTACTGAAGAGCAACGATGTCAGTCTGGAGACAAAGGTGCGCCTGATACATGCCATGATCTTTGTAATCACTTGCTATGCATCAGACAACTGGACAATGTCTGGGGATGATAGAATTGATGCCTTTGAGCTGTGGTGTTGGAGAAGAGTATTGAATATACCATGGATTGCTAAGAGAACAGGTCATCCTAGAGAGGGTGAAACAAGGCTGCTCCTTGGAGGCAAGGATTCTGAAGCTTTGTCTGACATATTTTGGACACATTGCAAGGAGGGACCAGTCCTTGGAGAGGAATGTCATGCTTGGGAAGGCACAGGAGAGGAAGATCCTTGATGAGATGGATTGATTCAGTGACTTGGGTAATAAGGGTAGGTGTTATCAGAGACAATGAGTTTGTCACAGGCTAGAGCAGAGTTTAGAGCTGTTGTGCATAGGGTTGCTATGAGTCACAGGCAACTTGATGGCACGTAACAACAACATACATCTCCTGATCTTCTGACTGCTTGTGCCAAGGATGCTGACTGTGGACACACACTGCATGAAACTGCCGACAATTTCAATCTTTCCTCCATCTATTGTAATGTTGTGTATTGATCCAGTGGTGAGGATTTTTTAAAAAATCATTAAAGCATTAAGGTTTGCAGCCTCAAAAACCCAAAGGTTTGTTAGGAGTTAGAACTGACCTACAGTGGGGTGTTTTTGATTTTGTTTTGAAGGCCCCTTCTGGCTTGAATCTTTTAGCATTAAGATGTGATCTGAACATTTAGATGCTAACTAAGCAGGAGTGGCATCCACTTCCTAAACAACTTGCCTCCAGAATTATGATAATTTGATGCCAATAGTTGTAGAGGGGCTTCAGGCCTTTTGTTCATAGGTTCTCTATGAGGTGTTCTTGACCCAAAGGCAATCAACAACAACGCTTAATAGTTGTTCCCGGACTGGTTTATCTGGCTGGTAAAGGGTCACATCTATTTGTAGCCCTTAGCACACTATAACATAGTAAAGCCTTGAAAAAGAAACATGGACTTTTATTCATTTGAGCAGAACAAAAAAAGTGCACTACAGATCCTCACTTAACTCTGCTCCCTACAAAATTTCTTCAGTCACTGCTGATGATCAAAATTAACCTGTCATAGGAGGAAAAGGCCAGTCCCCCACTCCCTGAGGGACACATACACACTAGGTGGGTAGCCACTTTTTTAGCATTGACTAATTAATTCCTTTGTTTTAGGGGTAGTTTGGTAAAATGAAATGAGCTTTGTAGTCAGACCTCAGACCTTCTACAAGTTTAGAGAACGTCACTTGCTCTCTCACTCACAACCGTTCAATTGATTCTGACTCAGGGGAACTCTCCATTGGATTTCTAAGGCTGTAAATCTTAATGGGAAGACACTGTCCACTTATCTCCTAAGGAGACATTGGTAGATTCAAATTGCCAGAGACTCCTTCAAAAGAAGTTAGGAAAGTTTTTCTAGGCCTGTTTCCCCAGGCACAAAACTGTGGAAGGGCTGTAAGGGTTAAGTTAGAGCTAAAGACCTTTGGCAGGGTTGTTGGAAAGCCCTCCTGATCAAAACTAAGCTGGATCTGAGCTTCAGACCCACTTCTCCCAGTGCTGTCTACCTGTCTGCTGCTTGGTCTCTGGGTGCCTGTGTCCACATCAGTAAAACATGGATTATCACCACTTACAGAATTGCTGTGTGTAGATCCTTCGTGAGCAACTTAGTGCTGTTTTTTCTTCCTCTGCTCCCACACCTATGTTAATCCAAACTCCATACCTTGTTCAGAGTAGTGATGTAACTATAAACACCTTCTCCCACTTATGTACCATTGAGACAGAATCTATTCAGAAGCAGTAAATCACATGGGGGTACACCGCTCATCTTTCTTGAGTAGCAGCTGGTAAATCCAAACCATGTGCCTTTGGGTTTGCAGCACAGCTCTTACCATTAAGCCACCAGAGCTCCTCTAAAGACCTGTATTAGACACAGACAGCCCATATCCAACCCTAAGGCTTCTTAAACCACTGTCTGAGCCCTCTTTTAGCATACCTCCTCCTCCTCAAGCAGGAGTTGTGGTGTTTTAATCTCTGGATCTCTCATGCTCAGCTTATGTTAAGGCATGCTTCTCTTTTCCAGACACAATTTTCTAGGAAAGGAGAACTGGCACAACACTGGGAATAAAACTAGGGGCCAGGGTGGCAGGAGAAGGGGACAGGAAAGACTCTCATGAGAAAAAGAAGAACTTAAAAAAGAACAAGAGACGATGGGCTTGATTCAAATCTCAGTCTAAGCACATGCCAAGTAAGTTTGGGAAAGTTACCACGCTTCTCAGTCTGTGCTGGTTCCATGTCTGTAAAACAAGTATCACAATCTACTTACCACATAAATAAAAGTACTCAAGTACTAGCCATTGATTGTTTTACTACTATTAACCTCAATAATAATAATAGGCTAACACTCATTTTTTATGTGCCAGATATTGTTCTATTTTAATGTGCTGATGAATATTCTTAACCTTGCAGGACTGCATGGCAATGTCAAGAACCAATAGGTAACATCATGATAGAGGTAAGACTGAGATGTCCAATGACTTCATCTTACTGGGATCTACAATCAATACTTGGTACCAGTAGTCTGGACGATCAGGAGATGTACTGCACTGGAAAAGTCTGTAGTCAGGGTCTTCTCTGTATTATTGAGGAGCAATGATGTCAGTTTGATGACAAAGATGTGCCTGATTCAGGCCACAGTCTTATCAGTCACTTGCTATGCATCTGAAAGCTGGACAATGACTAAAAATGACAGAAGAATTGATGTCTTTGAACTGTGGCATTAGAGAATATGAATTCCATGGACTGTCAAAAGAACAAACGTATGTCTTGGAGATAAGTTTTGTAGAAGATGCAGTCAGAGAACTCCTTGATGGCAAAGATAATGAAGCTTCGTCTCATATACTCTGGTTATGTTGCTACAAGAGGTTACTCCTTGGAGAGGGACATCATGCTTGGAAAGGTGGACTAGATCGTGAAGATGACAGAGTTCCGATCTGCTGTTCAGAGGGTCACTGTAAGCTGTACTTGACTTGAAGGCACCTAACAACAACAAACCTTGGAAGTAGATACTATAATGCTCACTTTTATAGGGACTGTATCTGAGAATGAGGCTCAGGGAAAGAACTTTTCCCAAATTCAGAGAATTTGTTTTTATGTGTCATCAAGTCACCTGTGACCCTATGTACAATAGCTCTGAAGCCTGCCCTGTCTGGAGCCAGTCTGACTCCAGTACACCTATCTCCACTGCCCTAGTTACTTCATCAATCCATCTCATCTGGGGTCTTCCTCTCCAATGCTGTCCCCCCACTCTTCCATGCATGATGTCCTTCTCTAAGGATCAGTCCCTCCTGCCCACATGCCCAAAGTATGTAAGACAGACCTTCAAAATCCTAGCTGCCAAGGAGAAACTTGGTTTGACCCTCTCCAAGAATTTATTTCTTTATTATTGGTATATTCAAGACTCTTCTCCAGCACAACTCAAAGGCATTGATTCTTCTTCTATTCTCCTTGGTCATTATCCAGATCTCTGATGCATAGCGAGTAATTGCTAAGACCATGGACTGGATCAGGTGTACCTTAGTCTCTAGACTGACATCATAGCTTCTCAGTACTCTGGAGAGATCCCTGACAGTAGATGTACCTAATGCAATTCACCTTTTGATTTCCTGACTGCTGGTGTCAAGAGTGTTGATTGTGGAGACGATCAAGCTGTTAACTATTAACAGCCTCAATCTCTTCTCCATTCATTTTGGTGCTGCCAATTGCCCAGTGGTGAGAATCTTTTTCTTCTTGATGTTGAACTTCAATCCATATTGAAGAGTACAGTCCTTGACCTTCTGCAGGAAGCGCTTCAGGTCCTTCTTTGGTGCAGCAAGCAAAGTTGTATCATCTGTGTAACATAGGTTGTTGATGAGTCTTCTTCCAATCCAATGCCAGATTAATCCTCATAAAGCCACCCCCCCCAAAAAAAAGGGGCAGCAATAAGTTACAAGCTAGCAATGTACAGGACTGCAATGTCAGAGATTCCAAGGGTGGAAGTCAGGAGTTCTGAGTTTGCACTATTTCCAGTCTTGCTCCCTCAACTGCAGCAAATGATAACAGTGTTATAAGTAGAGTTAACATAATATATTTATTTTAAGTGCCATTCATGCATATCAGTTCTGGCAGCAACAATCCTAATGACACTTGGAATCTTTGTACAGCACTAACAATTACAAAGAAAGGGTGCCGTTTATCATAGAGGCAAAATATGAAATCGTGCAATAGCAAAACTGTAGAAACATTAAAACACTGACTGTCCAACAGCAGTACAGAGAGCAAGTTGTGTTTGCACAAAAAGCCAATGCATTTTCATCACATATATACAATATAGATATGTACACATCACCCTCTGAATGAACAATATCAAAATACTCTATATTCCATTTGAAATAATCCCCAGATTGATTCCCTCCCACTTCAAAGAACATCTGAGAGACACATATTTACAAGAACACACATGAATACATTTACATTTCAAAAAATGCCACAAATGCCAGTCGGATTATTCTCCTGGACAGAGTGCTCCATTTGAATGTATGCACTTATTATTTCTTTTTCCAAAAGTCTTTTAGTCTACCTAAGCCCAAGACAGAGCTTTCTCAGCATTAACTACCACCTATTGAATTGGCCACTAGAGGGACTCCCTGGATCTCACAAGGCAATTCTGCCTTGTGTGTTCCGCTTGAGAAGGGCAGTCCCAGATTCAAGGGCCAACTGGATCACAGGAGAGTGGGATGCGTCTGAGTGGAGGTGCTGCCTCTTGGGTCATTTGGGGTAAGCTGAAACGCTCATAAAACTATTGATCACTGCAAATCAGTAAATGATTACCAAATAGGAAATATGTACGCATCACACAATTTGTAAAATCTTTATCAACGGTTTCTACCCAAATCACTTAGTATATAAGACCACATTCCAATGCCCACATTGTTTAAAGTGCACACTGCTACCCAAACAATTTCAACAGTTTTAAAACGGCTATTTTGGTGTCTAGAAAACAGTGACTTGAACAGACTACTGAAAATCCCTCTTTCCTTCAAGCTTTTACTCTGCAGGCTGCTATTTCATCTTGCCCCTCATCCTTCTAAAAGAGACCTTTCTAGGATCCTCTATTCCCCTGATATCAGGAGCTGGAACTTTCTTTTCTATGCTAAGCAAGGAGCATACAAACAACAGAGGAACAAAAAAACCCTTCTTTTCTCCCCAGGTTCACCAGCTCTTACTATGCTGGTGGCCTTCCAGTGATTCATTCAAGACAATATTCCATTAAAAAACGGAGAAAAAATACACCCATCCACACTCACAAATACATATACACAGAGATAAAGATGGTTGTTTAAAGAATCTGAATATGGCCAACAGCAACCAAAGATGCTTAAAAATTAAGCAACTAGAAGTAGTTTTTACTTCTTGATTTTAGAGAACACATCATTTCTTCATTAAAAGAAATTCTTCGTTTGCTTTGAATCGTAAAAACCAATTTAAAATTTACCTGTTTTTTAATAAAGCTAAACCAATCTGTGCAAAGCAGCTGTGATACAAAGCAGAATAACACAACCAACCAAACAATAATCCTAAGAGGCAGGCTGCATTTCAAAGGAAGTGACTAAATGTCACACCTACACAGACATACGGGACAGATATGACAGCATAAGTAACAATAAGTGCAAGAAGAGGGAGAGTAAGTTTGTATGTCACGCTATCTTCACTCAGTACTAACTAAACAGAAAGAGAATGGGTGAGAAAACTTGCTTCCTAACTGTTCTGTGGCCAAAATACATGGATTTAAATTTCAGAAGACTTTACTTAGGTAATAAGTTTTAACTGGTAGAAATGCCATGAGAAATATCTCAATAGTGAAAAGAGTAATGGGGGGGGGATAATCACACAATCTCTGATTGTCTTGTCTGTAAACTCTCATTTAAAAAACAAACAAAAAAAATTCCTGTGCTTTCAGATACCGCAATTCTTGTAATGAACCAAACAGGAGCTGAGCATTCACAGAAAATCATAATAAATACTAAAATAACATTTTAAAATAATAAATACCCAAGTGAATACGGAAGCAATGATTTCTTTAGAGACCTAAACAGTGCCCAGCTTCTAAATGATCAAATAATTTTTAAATTGTTACAATGCAGATTTATGAAAATAGACACTGACAAGATACAGCATAAACTCTTTAATCCTCCAGGTATGAAAACACATTTCCTTTATGCTGCTCAGAAACAACACAACCCTTTGAACTTTTGAAGAGTATCAAACTCTGGGTTCCTTGACTTGGTGGAATTCACTACCCACATTTCTGTAAAGGATTAAATGAAGAGGAATTACTAAGCTTTGGAAAAATCTGTTTCCCTTCATTGCTTACATGAATAAAACATATCCTGCAGAAAATGGCCTAGTAGGGAATAAAAACTCACAGTAACTTTCTTTCCAAGACATAATAATCCAATTATTTTAAAAAAACAAACCCTGAACCCTTTGATTAATTTTTGTACATATATTTACACATATGGATTTATAAATTGCTTGCAGCAAAATAGGCTCTGTCTGAAAATCAGTCTGGCACTTGTGGTCAACATCAAAACTGACACAAATATGCAAAAGCCGTCAAATCACACAACAGGTAGGAGCTACATGGGGAGGCTGGCAGGGAGACAAACATGTAGTACTTGTCTGGGTCAGATAAAAGCAGTAAGTTATCCAGCTAAAATCTTGTTGATTGTCTTCAAAAGAAATTTCAATAACATTGGTAAAGTTATTAACAACTTTCTCAACTGGATTTTCAGAAACCTTTCCCTTCACTGCACAGAAAGGTGATGCTGGGGTTTGGTGCCTTGCAGAGAAACAAGCCCTACACAATTGAATCCCAATCAAAATCATCCTGGATGTCATCTGGAGGCAGGGAGCGTCGCATCTGGAAGGCTTGGGAAGGCATCATGTGCTGCTGGTTCATGGCTCCATGGTGGCCTGGCAGGAAGAAGGCAATGTTAGAATTTGGTAGAAAAGAAAGGGGGGGAGGGAAGCGATAAACCAACCTCCCACTGGGCATATCCTATGTACCAGGTACTATGCCCACATCATCTGAGTAATTCACCTCTCAGTCTTTTTTTTTTTTTTTTTAGTTGATAATCACATATATTATCTACTCAAAATGACAGAAGTACAAAAACAATAAAGGGAGTACACACTGGCTGTACTAACAGAAGAATCAAATAAAACAGACACTTAGATCTTAATGTCTAACAAATAGTAGTGTTGATGACATGATACCCAAACAATGATAGCTCAAAGATCCTCCTTTAGGATTTAAGATAGGTTGTATGTTCCATGTCACCGTAAATAAGATCTGAACTTAACTCATGTCACTCAGTAACTTACGATCTTTTCAGTGCACAAGGCAAGAAAGACCTAAGAATGCAAGTGTATCCAACTGCTGACATAAAAAACATTTCTTTAACATTTTGTTCTGTGCCAATGTGTGTGTTTCAGAAACAGCAATGACTCACAAAAATGGTAAATAAGAGAATGTCGTCAGCATAACACATAAAGTCATATTAGGTCACAATAAATTTTGCCAGTAAGTTAACTTTGTGCCACCAAATAGTAACAGGTCAACACAGAGAACATTAACAAAGATGAATATAGGAGACCCCAGAGGACCATAATGAGCACACCACCCCATCCTGCTCTCCTTCCTGGATCAGTGTGATTATTAGGTGCATTCTTTGTGCTCCTTTATTTGGTACATTCTGCCACCTTCTCTGTAGTTTTAGAGACCTCTAAACAAGCACTCTTTTCTTTTTTCTGTTTTGTCTATTTGTTTTTAAAAATTAAAGTCCTATATTTATTTGAAGAATTTATTCTTTTAGTAGGAATTAAGCATAGCCTTTAAACTGTGGTTATTTTTTTATGGATTGTTTTTGCTAGTACTCTGATTAAAATGTTGAGTAGTCTGCCACTAATTTTGCTTTGCTCTTAAGTCATTTATTAACAATCTGTATCATGGTATAGTAGAACTGCCTATGCAGGAGTGGCATCCACTTCCTAAACAACATGCCTCCTCCAGACACGGCATGAACTTTGAGAAATGTCATTATTTATAGAAAGACTTAAGGCCTTTTGTTCACAGGTCACTATGAGTTGTGCTCAACTTGAGGGCAATCAACAACAGTTAACAAAAACACATAATCTTCCGCCACGTTGTTGTTAAGAGCTGTCAAGGTGACCAAGACTCATAGTGACTCCATGAACAAAAGATCTGAACTGAGCTCCAATGCTAAATCAAAGACCTCAGGTCTCTGACAACTCTAATTCACAAGAAGCTCCAATCTACCATCAGTTGTGAGGTTTTAAGTGTAGTCTCCCCTGTTGCAATTTATAGCCTCAGAAATTCAACAGAGAGTCACTATGAACTGTAATAGACTCAATAGCAGTGAGCTGAGTTTATGTGTCAAGGCACTAATTTAAGTGCTTTATATGAAGCCCTCATTTAATCTTCTAACAACAATGGAAGGCTGGTAGTGTTATTAAACCGATTTTACAAACACTTAAAAATAAGACAAAAGGTAGAGTGCTCAGCATCAAACAGCGAAGGGATGAAGCAGAGTCTCATCACCACCTCACACTGTATTATATGACAGAAAAAAAACTGGGACAGCTAATACTTGATTGATTGCTTCCCTTTTATCAGATCTTACTTGGTCCCAATTTCTAAACTAGTACTTGATGTTTAGTTCTTTTGAGTTTTAAATCTCCACCTCACCTCATCCCCACTGCTTTAATAATTTCCTCATATGACCTAAGTAAAAGTTACATGAGAACAGCAATGGATTCTGAATCTAGATATCTGGATTGGTTTCTTAATCAACTAAGTGGCCTTGAACAAGATATCTCCTCTCTTGAGCTTTCATTTCCTAATCCAAGTTATCTTTAAGACTCCTTCCAATCTTAGTAATGTATTACATTCTGATAAATCTATTTTATTCTACATTTACCTAGTGAAAAAAAACCCAAAACAAAACTTCAACAGTTTAGTTACTCCTAAAACTTAATTCTTTGATGCAGTACTTTTCTGGAAACTACACCTGGGAGAATTCTATTGCAGTGATTAGGACAGAATCTATAGGAGCTCATCTATAGACGCCATAGGTTCTTACTTAACTGTGCTAAAAATCTTGTAAAAATAAACAGCCTCAAGGAAATTTAAGATCCTAAGACAGCACTATGGACCTGTAAGGGAAGCAGAAAAATGAGAACAACAGAACCCAAAGTTAAGAGAGACTCTAGGTGATATGGTGTAAACATCAACTGACATCTGAATCTCTTCACCATCACTGGAACCAAGTCTGTACACGACACAAAGTTCACTCCCTTCTGAGGCAGCCTAGTTCACTGCTAGTGAACTGAAGTTGCTCAATATTAAATTCTGACTATCATCACACCACACCCCCCCAGTTACCTGCAATTGTTGTTCCTGGAGTTGTAAGTGCCTGTGGGATATGAGGATAACCTGGGGGTGGCATCACTGAAGAAGGAAGATTTTGCCTAGAGTCTATGTACATATTGCCTTAATCAAATAGAAAAGAAAAAAGGAAAATATGTTAATATAAAGTAAAACAAATAGAGTATTGAAATCCTAAGAGAATTGTTACCTAGAATTAAATTAAGCAAGAAAGGTAGGGAGAAAAAGGGATAGGGGAAAAATTTATTTTCAGTTGTTAAGTCCCTTCCAAAAGGCGGTACTGGTCACTGAACAGGACTACAGGCTGAGTTTTTATAAACTGGTTCTAATTTTACCCATCCAACTAAATAAGCTCATGTCTGTTGTTTTTATGTACTTCATTTCAGTTCAAAAGCATTTCATCTATGTTACCTTATCTGAGCCTCTAGTTATAGCCACACTGAGGACAAAAGAAGGATTAATAACCCCATTTTATTTATAGATGAGGCAACTAAGGCTCAAAAAAGTTTAAATGACTTGTCCTAAGATACATCAAATTGACAGTGGTCTAGTGCTAGAACTCATCATTCATAGGCTCTTTCTATGAACCACTGACTTTACTGCTCCAATTTTTTCATGCTGAAAGCAGATCTAAACACATGTGCCCCCTAGCTGATTGTTTATCCTAATGAGCCCTGGTGGCCCAGTAGTAAGGATTTGCACTGCCAACCCGAAGGCATTCAGTTCAAATCCACCAGCTGATCCATAGGACAAAGACCGACAATCTCCTTCCATGAGATTTACTACCTCTAAAAACCTACTGGAGGGTCAGCTATAGGTCAGTTCCATTAACAATAGTTGCTAAGAGGCATAAAGAGACAGGAAAAAAACCCACACCAACAAATGGTAAAAGAGCTGTAAGTAAAAGCTATTGTTGTTAGGTGCCATCAAGGTATGATCCTTAGTGACCCTATGAACAACAAATCTGAACCCTATCCTATCTTGTGCCATTCTCATACTTCCTTCACCCTAGAGCCACTATGGTAGTCACTGGTCAATCCACTTGGTTGAGGGTCTTCCTCTCCTTCGCCGACCCTCCACCTTTCTAGACAATGTCCCTCTCCAAGAACAGCCCCTCCTAGGAACATGCCTAAAGTATGTGAGGCAAAGCTTTATCACCTTGGACTCAAAGATAATAAAGTGCATTCTGGCTATACTTGCTCCAAAAAATATTTGTCCTTTTGGTCAACCACGGGACAGTCAGTGCTCTTATCCAACACCAAAGCTCAAAGGCATCAATTCTTCTTCTGTCATCCTTATTCACTGTTCACCCATCAGATGCACAGAAAGTTATCAGAAAGACCATGGCCTGAAGCAGGCACACCTTAGTCCTCAAACTGACATCATTACTCCTCAATAATTTGGAGAGGTCCCTGACTGCAGACTTCCCCAATGTAATATGTCTCCTGATTGATTACCTGATTGCTGGTCGTATATCCATGAGGAAAAACAATGGCAAACATCCTTTAATAATTAGAACATGGAATATACAAAGCTTAAATGATGGAAAACTATTAGTTATTCAAAGTGAAATGGAATGTATAAACATCGACATTCTAGGTACTAGTGAGATGAGATGAGATGGACTAGCTTTGACCACTCTGAATCTGATAATCACATGGTATATTATGATAGGAATGAAAAACAAAAGAATGGTGGTGTATTAATAGTCAAAAAGTCAATTTAAAGTTCTATCCTGAAATACATTATGAGTGACAGGACATTATCCATATGCGTACAAGGAAGGCTTATTAATATGAGTATTATTCAAATATACGCTCCTACACCTAGAATAAAAAAGGAAGAAATTGAAAATTTTTACCAAATATTGCAGTCTGAAAAACTTGAAATGGGAAACATAGATCTAACTTAAATGGCATTTCACAAAGTTTTTAATACATCTTAGTTGACAGAGCCATTAAGTATAAACACTTCTAAAGCATCAATTACACTGCACTATAATGCAGAACTGACAGAGACAAAAACAAAGCATTTTCATTTGCCTCGTAGGTACGCTAAAGCTAGACAATGACTAAGAAATACCAAAGAGAAATAACTGATGCCTATGAATTATGGTTTGGGGGGATCTAGTGGTGTAGCCCACAGGGAGCTGCACAGCTAACCCAAAGGTCATGACTCTCTGGTGGATCCACCACTGGCTCTGTGAAAGAAGATGGACAATCTCCTCCTGTGCAAAGTATAACCAGAATGATGCTTCTTAGGAATGAGATGGCAAGGTTCACCTCATGTTCTTTGGATATGTTATTAGGAGAGAGAACGGTCCCTGGAAAAGAATATAATCTATTTAAAGTTAGGGGGGGAAAAAGGAAGCCCTCAGTGAAATGGATTGACAAAGGAGTTATAACAGTGAGCTCAAACACAGAAACAATTATGAGAATGGTACAGGATCAGGCAGCATTTCTTTAGTCATACTGGTTACTAAGAGTCACAATCTGCACAATGACACATAACAAAGCCAACAATAGATGCTGGTAATTCCTGTTGTGATGTGCTGCTGAGTTGCCTGTGATCCCTAGCGATCCTTTGTACAATAGCTCTGAAGCCTGCCCTGTCCTGAGCCAGTCTCACTGACTCGACATACCTACCCCCCACTTCCCCAGTTACTGTATCAATCTATCTCATGTGGGGTCTAATAAGCTTTATATTTCATTTTTCACTTCTATTTTATGTTTAGAAATTTCTGCCTTAAATGAAGCAAAGACTCAAGTTATCAATGATATGATTTTACTTGGATACACTATCTGCACCTACAGAAACTGAAGTCCAGAAGTCAAAACAAGCTAATAGATTACACTGATCTGTTGTCAAGGGTCCTAAAGAGAAAGGGCTTCATTCAAACACTAAAGTGCATCTATCCCAAGTGATGGTATTTTCCATAGCTTCCTAGGCATCTGAAAGTCAGAAAATAAATAACAAGGACTGAAGAAGAACTGATACCTTTGGACTGTGGTGGTGACAAAGAGTACTGACTACTAAAAGAACATAGATACCTTTGGACTGTGGTGGTGACAAAGAGTACTGACTACTAAAAGAACATATGTATTTTAAAAAAAGTGTTGTCAGCGTGCTCCTTAGAGGCAAGGATGGCTACGACTTCATCTCACATACCTAGGGTATGTTATTGGTAGGTTAGTTCCCGGGAAAAGCATTATGCTTGGAAAAGTAGAGGGTCTATGAAAGAGAGGAAGACTATCAATGAGATATCTGCACATTAACTGTGGTAATGGGCTTAAGCATGGTGCAAACTGTAAGGATACTGCAGGATTAGGAAAGAGTTCAGTATATTGTACAGAGGGCTGTTAAGAATTGAAGTTGACTCAATGGAACCCCAAAACAACAATTCTTAGGGCTTAATACATATTTAAATTAAACATATACTCTTTTTAAAAATACTCTCACATTTCTAACACTTAATCTTTCCATAGAAGTTTCCATTACTTTTCATTTCTTCCTGTGTTCTCTTTACAATTAGACTCTGCCTAATTAAGAAATTTACTTCTGGCTCTCTGCTCCTTGTCGATCCAGATTGCCCTCTCTTCTTGTGCAGCCTCAGCCGCATCCCTGAGACATGATGGTGGAGGTCAGAGTAAACGGGTTTGGCGGTATTGGGCGCCTGGTCACCAGGGCTGCTTTTCACTCTAGCAAAGTTGATATTGTCGCCATCAATGATCCCGTCATTGACCTCAACTACATGGTCTATATGTTCCAATATGATTCCACCATGGCAAGTTCAACGACACTGTCAAGGCTGAGAATAGGAAGCTGGTCATCAATGGGAAAGTTATCACTATCTTCCAGGAGCAAGATCCCGCCAACATCAAGTAGGGTGATGCTGGTGCTGAGTATGTTGTGGAGTCCACTGGTGTCTTCACAACCTTGGAGAAGGCTGGGGCTCACTTGAAGGGTGGTGCCAAATGGGTAATCATCTCTGCTCCTTCTGCCGATGCCCCCATGTTTGTGATGGGCATGAACCATGAAAAGTATGACAACTCTCTCAAGATTGTCAGCAATGCCTCCTATACCACCAACTGCTTGGCTCCCCTGGCCAAGGTCATCCATGACAACTTCGGCATTGTAGAGGGACTCATGACCACAGTCCATGCCATCATTGCCACCCAGAAGACTGTGGATGGCCCCTCTGGAAAGCTGTGACGTGATGGCCGTGGAGTTGCCCAGAACATCATCCTGCATCTACTGGCGCTGCCAAGGCAGTGGGCAAGGTCATCCCTGAACTGAATGGGAAACTTACCAGCATGGCTTTCCGTGTTCCCACCCCTAATGTGTTAGTTGTGGACCTGACGTGCCGTCTGGAGAAAGCTGCCAAATATGATGACATCAAGAAAGTAGTAAAGCAGGCATCAGAAGGGCCCCTCAAGGGCATCCTGGGATACACTGAAGACCAGGTTGTCTCCTGTGACTTTAATAGTGACACCCACTCTTCCACCTTTGATGATGGGGCTGGCATTGCCCTGAACGACCACTTTGTCAAACTCATTTCCTGGTATGACAATGAATTTGGCTACAGCAACCGGGTGGTAGACCTGATGGTTCACATGGCCTCCAAAGAATAAGAGCCCCTTGGACCACCAGCCCAGCAATAGCACTAGAAGAGAGAGACCCTCAGCTGCTGGGGAGTCCTTGCCCCAACTTGATCTTCCCACACACTGAGAATCTCACATCCTTGACACAAGTTTCCATCAAATCCCCGAGAAAGTGGAGGGGCTTGGCGAGCCCATCTTGTCACGTACCATCAATAAAGTACACTGTACTCAGAAAAAAAAAATTACTTCTGATTCCATTCTCAACAATTTTTGAGATCCTATATTATTAGATTGGAAGCAGGAGTGGCATCCACTTCTTAAATAACATGCCTCCGGAAAACTCTATGAACTTTGATAAATGTCAAGGTTGTAGAGGGGCTTTTTTCATGCGGTCGCTATGAGTTGTGCTCGACTCGAAGGTAATCAACAACAACAAATTATTAGACCCAGGACTATAGATTATAGTATGAATTGTATCTCAACATCAAGTAAACAAAAATCCATCACACCCCTGGGACAGTAAGCATCATCATGGGAGATGGAAAAAGACAGAAAGTATCAATGATTGCATCTTACTTTGATCTATAACCAACAATCTTGGTACCAATAACTAGGAAATCAAAAGAAATGTTGCACAGGGCAAGTCTGCAAATCAGGGGCCTCTCAAAAGTGCTAAAGAGCAAGAATGTCAGTATAATGATTAAGGTGAGCCTAATTCAAGCCATGGTCCTTTTAATTACTTGCTCTGTATCTGTGAGCTGGACAGTGAATAAAGATAACAGAAGAAAGATTGATGCCTTTGAGTTGTGGTGCTGAGTAAGAATTCTAAATACCCGATGGACTGCCAAGAGACCAAATAAGTCTTGGAAAGAGTGCTGCCAATGTGCTCCTTAGAGGGAAGGAAGATGAAACTTCATCTCATACACTTGAGGCATGTTGCTAAAAGGGACCAGGCCTTGGAAAAAAATGACACCATGCTCAGAAAAGTAGAGAGTAAATAAAGGAATGAAGGCACTCAATGATGGACTGACACAATGACCTTAACAATGGGCTTAATGGCACAGGATAAGGTAGGATTCAGTTAGTTGACCTGACAGGTGTGCATGTATGCGCACATCTGTCTCTCATTATACTAAAAAAAATCTCTAGTGGCATAGTGGGTTTGTTTGTTACTTTGCTAATGAAAATGTTAGCAGTCTGAAATCACCAGCCACTCCAAGGAGAAAGATGAGGCAGTATGCTCTGATTAAGATTTACAGCCTTGGAAACCAAATGGAGTGTCACCATGAATTAGAACTGACTTGAGGGGAGTGAGTTGGATTTCGAGCCTTTATTAAGTTTATATTTAGGAGACCGAGAAGGTTTGGGAATTGGGAAGAGAAGCAAACAAAATAAATGAAGTAGTATACATGCTATATACATAGTTACACAAGCTATGGAAGAAAAATAAGTGGTTGCAGTGGACAAGGAATGCTGGACAATGTGTTTCACTTAATAAAAAGCTCATGGAAGGCATCACTTGAAAGATAAAATAAATCACATGTCTACATGCGAGAAGATCACGCCAGACAAAAAACTAAGTGCAAAGGCTCCAAGGTAAGTGGAGAGTATACCTACTCTGTTCAAACAACATCAAAGAGGCCAACTGTGCTGTAGAAGGTGGTGTAGGAAGAGAAGAGGGGACAAAGTTAGAGGGTAATGTTAGAAGCTTTTTAGTTGACTGCAACTCATAACAATCCTTTAACAACAGCTCTGAACTTTGCCCTATCCTATGCACCCTCACCATCTCTGACACATCTGAACTCATCTTTAAGGTCACTGTTATCAGTTCATCTCATTGAAGGTCTTCCTGCCTTACAACATGCCCAAAGTATGTGAGGCAGAGTTTCACCACTCTTGCCTCCAAGGAGCACCCTGATTTCATCCTCTCCTGGATAGATCTATTCTCTTGGCAGCCTATGGGATACTCAATATTCTTATCCAACACTGTAATATCACTGCTTCTTCTATCATCTGAATTCACTGTTCATCTTTCAAATGCACAGCAAGGGAATGAAAAGACCATGGCCTGAAGCAGGCATACCTTAGTCTTTAAAGTGACATCATTGCTCTTCAGTAATTTAGAGAGGATCCTGACAAAAAATTTGTCCAATGCAATACGTCTCCTGATTTCCTGACTGCTGGTAGCAAGGGTACTGACTGTGGATCCAAGAAAGATGAAATCATTGACAATTTCAACCATTTCTCCATCATGATGTTGCTTCTTGGTCCCGTGGGTGGTGAGGACTACTGTCTTCTGGATGTTGAGATGCAATTCATATTGAAAGTTGTAGTCGTTGATCTTCTGCAGCAACGGCTTCAAGACCTCTTCACTTTCAGTAAGCAAGGCTGTGTCATCTGCACAACACAGTCTGTCCCCTGATCTTGACATTGTATCAAGTAGTATAGGGCTGTATTTTCTATAGTAAGGACTTATATTCACCATGAATATGGCAGCAATGGAAGGTTTTGAGCAGAGAAGAGGCATGATTGGACCTGTGAGTGCAATGAGGTATTTTACAAAACTCCATTTATCCTGCAATGTTCTGCTTAAATATGTTTTCTTCTATGAGGTCCCTTTATCTTCTCAAGACATTTACATTCCTTTCCTCTCTATTCTCACTATACTTGTAGTCTATGGTAGTTAATAGTCTTAAATATACTGTATTTTTTGGCTGTGAGCTCATGGAGATCAAGAGATAGTTTAAAATGGATTCTTTCATTCCTCATGCCCAATACAGAGTTGAACACAGAAAAGAATGAATACATATTTGCTAAATTAAAGCACGTTGTTCTTATTTACTTTCCAGCTGGAACTGACTGACTTATAGCTGACCCTTCAGAGAGTTTTCAGAGGCAGTAAATCTCACAGGAAAAGAATGCCCATCTTTCTCCCACGGAGCAGCTGGTGGATTGGAACCTTTTGCCTTTGGGCTGACAGTGCAACGCCTTACCTACTAAGCCATCAGCGCTCCCTAATAAGTACATACCAATCCATATTTAATAGCCTTTAAGCAGGACATCACATTAATATGAGTAGAAAGAGGCTTAAGGGATTTCAGACAAGAGGGAACAGGTTAAGTATTAAAAACCAAACATTCCTGTGTTGAAATCAGCAGCATCAAGTTGCCTATCTAGTTATTAATTTCCAATGAATCAGAAAAACAGGATAATTAAGCCCGTACCTGTTCCAAGGTGTTGGGAAGGTTTTGTTGGATGCATGGCACCATGACAAACATTTTGCTGAACATTACTCTGTGAGTGGATAAGGCCAGTTTGTGCAAAAAACTGATTAAGAGAAGAGCAGAGATCTGCAAACTGGACCTGATCTAAAGACCAGTTCTTGAGATCAGCCTGTCTCATACTCTCCATCAAACCTGTGAGGAAAGTATTAGAAAAATCAGTTAGCAGAGTTCTCGAAGTCCTGAAAGACAAACAATCAGATAATTTTTTGAGCCAAAAAATTTGACTCACTAAGCATTACAGTATTGATCTGCCCATGTGAAGAGCAGTACCTTAAAATTATTAAAAGCCTCGTTTTATATAATGAAGTAAAATTTATTTCAGAGTTCTTATCTGTGACTCCATGTATATCAACTGTCCTTGAGATTCAATAGTGAATTTTACAAGATCTTTTTAAGTACACTACCAATTGCTAAAGAAGAGTGATGTTTATTTCTATTTCAAATAAAATGGCATTTCTACCACAAGGAACTTTATCATCTACCAGAGAAAATAAGACACATATTAGGTTATATGTCAAAAGGAAACATACTCACCTTGAAACTGTGAAAGGTCTACATCTGACCAATTAACACTGCTGGCAATTCGACAGCTTTCTTTCAGCATATCAAGTGTTGCATACCAATCATTTGAAATGCCTGTAAAAGTAATATTGAGAAGACTATCAATTTTGCATAGTGGAAATCTGAAATGTATGATAAGGGAAAACAATGAGTCGGCTTTATTCCTGACACTGACAGATTCTTGTCCAGTTATACAAAGGAACATCCATTATTTTACCCATTGGGATGATCTGTTCTATGAAGGAGACAAGAAGGGTATTACTTTTTCACTATTTCATAAATAAAGGAAATTGGACTCAAAGACGTAGCATAATTTGGCAATGTCATTATGATATATCTAAGACAAGCCCAGTTTTTCTTGGCTGTAGTCTGGAAGCTTATTGTAGCTGACCGTCCAGTGGGTTTTCAAAATCAGTACACTGTATGGGAATAGACTGTTTACCCTTCTGTGGATTTGAACTGTGTCTTTGGGACTGCAGTGCTGCTTCTTACCAATAGGGCACTCTTCACATATCTATGTTGTTGTTGTGTACCACTGAGTCAGAAGCAACTCACAGCTGACCCTCCAGCCAAAGGCAGTCAATTGCACGAAGACACTGCCCATCCTTCTCCCAAGGAGTAGAGCTGATGGCTTCAAACCACCTGCCATAAGGATTGCAGTGCCACATCTTACCACTAGGCCACAAGAGCTCTCTATACATACCTAGATATAGGTATGTTGCTGTTGTTATGTGCCATCGAGTAACTTGTGACTCATAGCGACCCTATGTACAACAGCCCTAAACTCTGCTCTGTCCTGTGCCAATCGCACTGTCTCTGACACTCCCATCCCGATTACCCAAGTCACTGAATCAATCCACCTCATAGAGGGCCTTCCTCTCCTGTGCTGTCCCTCCACCCTCCCAAACATGATGTCCCTCTCCAAGGACCGGTCCCTTCATACAACATGTCCAAAGTATGTCAGACGGAGCCTCAGAATCCTTGCTTCCAAAGAGCCGCCCGGTTTAACCCTCTCCAGAATGAACCTGTTTGTTTTCCTAGCAGTCCATGGTACATCCAATACTCTTCTCCAGCACCACAGCTCAAAGGCATCAATTCTCTTTCTATCTTCCTTAGTCATTGTCCAACTCTTTGATGCATAACAAGTGATTACAAAGATCATGGCCTGTATCAGATGCACCTTAAGTCTCCAGAGAGACAGCATTGCTCTTCAGTACTTTGGAGAGGTCCCTAACAGCAGACTTCCCCATCGCAATATGTCTTTTAATTTCCTGGCTACTGGTGCCAAGAGTGTCGACTGTGGAGCCGAGCAAACTAAAGCTGTGAACAATCTCAATCTCTTCGCCATCCATCCTGATGCTGCCAATTGGTCCAGTGGTGAGAATCTTTTGTCTTCTTGACATTGAGCCTCAATCCATATTGAAGGCTGCAGTCCTTGACACTCTGCAGCAGGTTCTTCAGGTCCTCCTCAGTTTTAGCAAGGAAGGTTGTGTCATCTGCATTAACACAGATTGTTGATGGATCTCCCACCAATCCTGACACCTCATTTCTCCTCACAGAGCCCAGCCTCTCAGATAATCTGTTCTGCATACAGGTTGAAAAGGTATGGAGACAGGACACATGCCTGGCGTATGCCCTTCCCAATTTAGAACCATGCAGTGTTTCCTTGGTCTATTCTAACGACTGCCTCTTGGTCCAAGTATAGGTTTCGCATTAGCATGATCAAGTGTTCTGGGATTCCCATTCTTCTTAGAGTCAGTCAGCCACAGTTTGTTATGATCCACACAGTCAAATGCCTTTGCACAGTTAATGAAACAGATATACATCCCTCTGGTATCCCCTTCTTTCAGCCAAGATTCATCTAACACCAGCCACAATGTCTCTAGTACCATGACCCCTTCTAAACCCAGCCTGGACTTCCAGCAGTTCTCTGCTGAGATGTGCTGTTCCAGTCGTTTTTGGATAATCTTCAGTAGAATCTTGCTTGCATGTGAAATCAATGATATTGTTCTATAGTTTCTACAACTTGGTGAGCACGTCCAGAGCAGCATCTGTTAGCTGAAATATGTCAACTGGTATACCATCTATTCCTGGGGCCTTATTTTTTGCTATTTCAGTCAACGTAGCCTGAACTTTTTCCTTCAACACCATAGGCTCTTGCTCATTCGCTGACATAGGTATAATATACATTAATGATGAGGGAGGACAAGTCACACAAATCAGTGTTAATACAAGTTCCTCATAGCATCATGTTCAAAGTATGTATGTGAGGTGAAGCCTCATCATTCTTGCCTCCAAAGAGCACTCCGGCTGCACCCTCTCCAAGATATAGCTGTTTATTTTCTTGACAGTCCATGACATGTTCAGTGCTCTTCTCCAACACCACAGCTCAACGACATCAATTAGTTTTCTGTCATCCTTATTTACTGTCCAGCTCTCAGATGCATATCAAATGATAGAAAAGACATTGGTCTAAATCAGATGCACCTTAGTCCTCAAACTGACATTATTACACCTTAATAATCTGGAGGTCACCAATTGCATATTTTCCCAGTTCAATACATCTCCTTATTTCCTGACTGTTGGTACCAAGGCAATCTCCTCTCCACCCATCATGATGTTGCCTATTGGTCCAGTGGCAAGAGTCTTTGTTTTCCTAACATGGAGATTCAATCCATATAGAAGGCTGCATTCCTTGATCGCTGGCAACAAGCGCTTTAAGTTCTCCTCACTTGCAGCAAATAAAGTTGTGTCACTTGCATAACGCAGGTTATTGATAAGTCTTCCTCCAATCCTGTTGCTACACTCCTCTTCGTAGAGTCCAGCTTCTCAGATAATTTGTGCAGCATACATAGTGAATAGGTATGGAGAGAGAATATAATAACCCTGTTGCACTCCCTTCTCCATTTAAAACCATACAGTGTTCCCTTGCTCTGTTCACAGAACAGCCTCCTGTTAAGTGCTCTGGGATTCTCATTCTTCTCAATGTCAGTCACAACTTGTTGTGATCCACACAGTCAAATGACTGCATAATCAATAAAGCACAAATAGGCATTCTTCTGGTATTCTTTACTTTCAGCCAGGATCCATCTGACATCAGCAATGATATCCCTGGTGTCACGGCCTCTTCTAAATCCTGCTTGAACTTCTTGCAGTTCTCTACCTATGTACTGTTGTAGCTCTTTTTGAATGATCTTCAGCAGTATTTTACTAGCATGTGATATCAATGATATTGTTCAAGAATTTCCACATTCAACTGGATCACCTTTCTTGGGAATGGAAACAAATATGGACCTCTTCTAATCCATTGGATAGACAGCTGTCCTCTAAATTTCCTGGCATAGACTGGTGAGCGAATCCAGGGCTGCATCTGTTAACTGAAACAAGGCAATTGGTATCCCACTGATTCCTTGGGCCTTATTTTTTTGCTAATGCTTTAAATTCATCTTCCACTCTCTCCTTCATTACATCTGTTTGTTGGTACTTCTGAAATTTTTCAGTGTCAATCAGTTCTTTCTGTGTATTCTCTCTGCCTTCTTTTGATGTTTTCTGGGTCATTCAATATTTTGTCCATAGCATCTTTCGATATTGCGACACAGGCTTAAATTTGTTTTTTTCCGTTTTTTTAGCTTAAGAAATGCAGAGTAAGTTCTTCTCTTTTTATTCTCCAATTCCAGCTCTCTGCACTTTCCATTATAATACTCTATCCGCTCAAGCTGCTGTTTGAAACCTTCTGTTCAGCTCTTTTACTTTGACATGTTTTCCTTTTGTTTTGACATTCATTTCAATTTTTTCTTTCTCCTTTATTTTTGTAATGACCTTGTGCATATGCCAAGTTCAAGTTGAGGCTGAAGAAAATGAAAATAATTCCATAGGAACCAAGATATGGTCTTGAATTAATTAATTCCATCTGAATTTCAAGATCATCTTGAGAATAGCTTTGAGGCATTGAACACCAATGATTGAAGACCATATGAGTTGTGGAATGATATCAGAGATATTGATGAGATTTACAGCCTCCAAAAATCCACTAGAGGGTCAGCTGTGAGTCAGTTCCAACCTGACAGTAATGAGGTAAGGTTTTGGTAAAATAACACAAACAGTAAGGAAAACATTGCATGAAGGCAGTCTTAATTTTACATTTTTAAGACTGTAAATATCTACCTGGATAATTAAGTATGGGATAGGATAAGTAGATGTTATGATATTAATCCTTTATAAACACTTAGCCAAGCAAGCTCTGGTTATGTAGTCCATAGAGAGCTGCACAACTAGCCAAAAGATAATCTTTCTAGGGTAGATTCAAACCTGTCAGCAGCTCCAGAGGAAACATGAGCAATCTCCTCCTCAGAAATCCTTACAGCTTTAGAAAATCTGTTGGAGGGTCAACTTAGTCTATTCTAACTCAACAGCAATGCCTCTGACTTTTGACCTTTGAAACAATAAGCAAGTTCCAGATATCTTGCTATGCATTTTTATACTTCATCTCATTTAATTCTTAAAAAGAATCCATTATTAATTTTTCTACTCCATCAATAAAAACCAAACAAACAAAATTACAAATCCAGTAATGATATGGCTGGCAGGTGGGCAGCCAGGCAAGCTAGGAGAAGGCTGCACAATTCCCTGAGGCCTCATTTACTTGTAGTCTAAGTCTAGGACACTCTTGGAATTTAACAGTGTAAAGACTGACTTGGGCTGTGAGCAATGGCAATTAAACACCTTATTAGAAACCACTAATACTTATCTTAATAACCTTAGGTTTTCTTAAGTTCAGTTAAAAATAATGTTTCCTTCCTTTGTAATCTATCATTTAAGAGTAGATATTTGGTATGAATAAGCAAAAAAGGGAACATGTACTGATTATTTAAATGCAAGGTACTAGGCTCGGCATTTCATCTTTGTCAACTCCATATGATCCTAACGACACTGTACATCAGAACATTTCTGCTCCATTTTTTTTTCTCTTTTGTTCCATCCTTCTCCCTACTCCCACAATTTATAGTCAAACAAGAGAATGACAATACAGGGAGGTATAATCACTTTTTAAAAAAATTAATAATAGCAAGCAGCTATCTACTTTTTACATACTTTGCAAAAAAAATTTTACTCATTTGCCTCCCTCTCCCTCACTTGTCCTCTATCTCTGTTAACCATCTAAGACGGATTCTTTTTGGGTGCAAATCATTTCTTCTTTAGGCCTATCCCTATAGAAGAAAGCAAAGCTAAAAAAGCAATTTTCCCAAGATCCTAACTGCCAGCTAAGCATTAAAATACAGATCCTTCCTGACACAAATCTATGTTCTTTCTACTATACTATACTATTACTATACTATACTTTGTCTCAACAGATTATAGACATGTATATTCCATTCTTTTGCATTCCAGTCACCCATTATTATCAATGCATCTTGATTGCATGTTCGATCAATCTCCGATTGTAAAAGTTGGTAAAAATCTTCTATCTCCTCTTC
>NW_006399799.1:15018555-15037319 GCF_000299155.1 Elephantulus edwardii
CAACAACATATTCCACTCTACCATCAAATGCTCACAAAAACACCTCTGACAGACAAGAGATTGCTGAGTTTGGCTATGCTGGTACAATAAAGATCAAACAAGAAAATCAGGTCAATCTATAGATTCCAAATCATCAGAGGTGCAACTATAGGATTTTAGTCAGGAAATCCACAAAAAGAGAGATAAGATTTTCATAATAAAGACCAAATATATAGATCTCATTTAAAAAAAAATAACAAAACCAAAAAAACCCTGTTACTTAGACAAATAAAAATTAAGAGATTTTAAAAAAATCCACTAACTTACCAGAATTACAGGAGATTTGTTGTGGAGGTGGAGGTGCCTGATGTGTTAACGTCTGGTGCTGATGGTTCGGATGGTGCTGTATGTGTTGGTGTGGAGATGGGTGCTGGGGGTGAGGGGCCTGGAGCTGGCTGTGTTGCTGTGGATGCGGTGCTGGGTGCTGGGGATGCTGGGGATGCTGTGGTAAGCCATGTGGTCTATGGGTTGGATGGGGAGACGGCTGTGGGTGCATCTGTGGGTGGGGTAGTGAGACTTGTGTAACTGAATTATTGCCTGTGGGATTTAGGCCACTGCCATGACTATTGGACAGACTGCTTTGGTTGGTGTGTGGGTGAGAGCTCACTGTACTGCTAGGAGAATGCTGATAGGAACACGAAGTGTGGGACTGCTGGGAAGATTCAGAAGGGATATTCATCAAACCTAAAAGAGAGCAAGATCATCTGTGGTCAGATTTTATTTGCATCTTATGACAAACAAGAGCAAAATAACATACAGAGCAAAGATAAACGTCATCGAGCCAGAATTGATTCACTCATAGCTGAACCCTCCAGCAGGTTTCCAGAAGCAGTAATTGCACCAGAGGAGATAGCTCATTCCCTCCCCTGTGGAGCTCCTGGCAGATTCGAACCACACACATCTTTGTGTTAGCAACATAACTCCTTACCACCAGACCACCAGAGCCTAAGAGATAAAGAGCTTAACAGAAGGGGAAGGCTAAATCAAACTCAATTATTTCTGATTTCTTTCGCTACCAAAAAACTCCACAAAATCCACCAAACAAACAACCCCACTCAAATGTCCAAGTTGGCAGGATTCTAAAAATTAAGTAAAACCAAACAGCATCTTGGTTGTTCCTTTTCATTACTCTTACAGAACATTCTCAAGGCATGTATAGTTTAGGAATTAAAGAGTATAAATTGCTTGTCCATCAACAAACAAATGGACGGAGAAACTGTGGTACATTCACATGATGGAATACTATGCAGCACTGAGGAGCAACAATTTAAAAAAATACTACGTAACATGGGAGAGACTAGAGAGCTTTATGCTGGGTGAAATAACTCAGTTTCTTAAGGACAAATAGTGCATAGGACTATTCTTTTAAAAACAGAAGGATAACTACTAGTAATATGTATACAAATGTCCAAAGAGGGAAGGGGAAGGAGGTACAGGGATTAAGGGTAGGGAGGAGGGAAATCAATGAGTTGTTAAGAGTTTGCTTGGTGAGGGGAAGAGGGGGTGAAGGAATTAGCAAAGATCCAGTGGGGATCTGAAAAGATGAAGTAGTAGTGGGCATAGATTAATGAAGATTAATTTTATAAGACACAATATTTAAAAAAAGAAGTTAATTATATAGAATAAAATATAATGTAAATGAAAGATTATATAAAATACAATTTTTTAAAAAGCATATTAAAAAAGAGTATATACTGCTATACCAGAGAGGATTTAAGTTCCTACACTGTCACTTATATGCAACTGCAAAGTTCCTTAATCTAAGACACAATTATCTCAACTATAAATGGGTATAAAAAGAACCTACTTTACAGAGTTGTTGGGAGGACTAAAATGCCTCACAATTAAGTTCAAGTGCAGGATACAGGATGAGTTCAGTAAAAGTTAGCTGCTACAACGATGATGATGATGATGATGATGAGGCCAGAAATGCTTAATGTTAAAAATAACATTATGTTTCGTTTCCATATAGATGCTCATTTTAATAAATCTTATTGCAACATTTATTTGTATCCAATTAGGTTACTTCCATATTCCAATAAATGGTCCACACACTGTTTTGCAGAACCACAAACAATCTGGGTGGAAAGGGTTGGTTATTAGGGCTCCCACATGACTGTTCCTATAGTCCATCAGTACAAATCAAAGTTTTTTAACAAGTGTAAAATTACTCTAATACTTGTCAAATTGCATTTGAGTGTACTGTAAAATAATCTTAAAGCCTAACAAGTCAATGCTTATAAAAACTGATATACGTTCTTGCCTTGGCCCTGGAAAACTCATTCACAGTTAAACTTTAGAGTTTTTGCAGTAAAATAAGGGGGGGGAAAACAACCCAGTGATTTCTTTCCAATAAAATGAAAGCTTTCTAATAGAAAGCCAAGATCAGATCTATATGAACATTTTAAATATCAAATTATTTTGAACTATAATAAAATCTATTTCATAAACCCATATGTAGAACTAAGAAACAGAAAGTACTTTTAAAGGGTTTGGTTGGGATTTTTAAAAAAATTTTTTTTTTTATTGTTATTCTTTGCTTTCTGAAGGTAGGAAAAGAAGATTGCTAACTCTCTTTCTTCATTCTAATATGTCTCCTCTACCAGTCCTGCAGATCTAAACTAAAGCCAAGAGTTCTGCTGGGGACAATCTGAAAATCAATGATTCTATCCAATTATTTTCATTTTACAAATGGAGATGCTAAGGACCCAAGAAGTGAAGTTACATTAGCTGACTTAATGGTAGAGCCTGTACTTAGAGTCAGAATTAACAGCAATACTCTTTTATATTGTTAAAACAAATTTTTAAAAAGCTTCCACTGAAGCTGATTATGAACAAGTAAAAAGGTCTCACAGGAGAACCACCTCACCTTTTTCAAGAACTACCAACTTTTCAGTGAGCAGTTAAATATTTAATACACTACACCACCAGGGCTCCTGTTTTTATTACAGTTGATGAAATGGCATTATGGCCTTTGGAAATTATTGTCATTGTTAGTCAAAGCTGGTCTTTCCCTGACATGAACATGAAAGTAATTACATTCATACACGTACAATTTTACTTTTCATGCAAACATTAATATTAAAACCACCTAGTGTATCACTAGCTATGACTCATCTATTGCTGTATCATGTATATAATGCTTATATATAAGATTAACTTTCACAAGATCTGACAATGATAAATATTAATATGTAGATTCTGAAAGGATGGGAATGGAGGGTTGGGGGTGGGATTAGAAAGTTGTAGCATGTTTTATGATAAAAAGCTATATAGGTATATTCTCTAAACAGGTATATAAATAATTTGCTAACCAAGTAATTAGGAAATACTTCAACAGTACCATTTCCAACAGTTTCTAATGAGTTTAATGGCAAAAAGACAACGTGATATTTTCGAACCAATCAACATGACTGACTAAATTAGTAAACCAACAGCTAATAGAACAGTAACACATTTATACCTTTCCTATCTGGCACAAATGGAGACAATGTTAGAATCAAAAGAAGGCTTTCAAAACAAACATATCTACCCTTCTTTTGCTGCCTTTGAGTTGATTCTGACTCAAAGCGACTCTCCATCAGGTTTCTGAGGTGGTTAATTTTTATGGAAAGAGATTTCCTATGGTGGATTCAGACTGCTGACTGTTCAGTAAGCAGTCCAAGAATTACTCTACTGTGCCATCAAGGCTCATTACAGAGCATAATAAAGGAGTAAAGGAATAATACTTGAACTTGGTTATGATGATAATATGCTAATATTAAGGAAATATAACAGCTGCTCTGTGAAAATCATTGTTAAAAATAGTTGGTTTTTATTGTTGATTTTTTTCCCCCTCAATAAAAGCTCACCTTGTTGACTAAGTGACTGTTCAAAGACTGATTTATAAAGGCTCCGAAATGAGGCACTGAGATCTTCAAAATTATATTCTGAGAAAAGCAGTTGTTTGTCTCGTTCTGGTAAGTTGTACTGTGGCTGCTGCTGAGGAGTTAATGATTGAGAGACTGGTTCTGGATGGTTGGTCACCTAACATTAAAAGAAAACAACTACTGGTTAAATGGCCCTGTTTCAGAATTGGATTGTTACAGAGAACATTTAAGCAAAATCATTAGTGCCAACACTAGAATTTAAAGGGAAAAATTTCTCTTTGGCTTTGACATTCTCACCTTCTGTTAAGTATACAAAAAGAACAGATCACAATATTGACTTAGAACCTGAGGAACAATAAAAAAAATGAATCCAACTTCCACATGTCAAGAAGGGAGGACAAAGAGTTAAAAGAAATTAAATTACTTACCCACCATCATATAAAAAGTGTTGAGGCAGAAAAAAAAAGTGATGAGCAAGACCTAGAGCCTTCTAATTTCTATATAATTTTTATTTTAGTTACTACACCAAAACAATTTCATCTCAAATTCTATTACATTATGAAATGACTAACAATTCTCATTTATGTATTCAAGTAATCTTAATATTTTAACTCAAATACTGTGTGAATATTGTGCATAAGGTTATCTGGTGGAATTGTCCAACCAAAGCAGCACTGATTTCAATATATCCTTAATTTTTAAGAGAATGAAACAAGAGATGAAATTGAAAGTAAGAAAAAGAAATTTTAAAAAGTCATTCTGAAAAAGTAGAATAAACCAAGACCATGACTTATGCATGTAAAAAAGGCATAGTTAGAACTACTTCTATCTTTGAAAGCAATATGACTAAAACCAAAATTCATAAAAGAGGATTCACTATATTCTTAAAAGATTGTATCTGATTAGTGCTTTGAAATTATTAAGGTTTGAAACATACACACAATGGAAATTTATACAACCCTTCAAAATTATATTTACAGGTAATCGGCAGCAATGTAGAAAAATGTGTATTTTTAATGACATTTTTATTGGTTTGCATAAAATTATTCCTATAAATTGTGTTTCATACAATCCTTTATACTGTATTTTGTTCAATACTGTATATTGTGGAAAATATGCATTTCTATAAGAGAAAGTTCCACATGGCACCTTGGCAACCAGGCTAAACAACATGCTGACAGTAGCCTTGGCAGAATACCTTGTGCTTATTCCAGAGCACGTGCTGACAAGAAGTCTTATGAGGAACCATTTCTCATGTTATTTCTCACTCACCTCCAGATCAGCAGGAGGTGCTCAGGGGGACAGACAGCTTTTTACCCACCTCCTTATATTGTAGGAGGTTGCCTAATGTTCAAAAGGGAAAGACATCTGTCTTCTTAGTCACAGTGAGGCAAGGAATTTTCTCTCTCTTTAAGATGCAGTTGTAGGTTATAAAGCCGCTTATATAAAATACTGAATCTATTCCTTCCACTACAGAGTGACCACCATGCTTAAAGTCTGTCAAATGACCTCATGGTTTGGTATCTTCTTGTGTGAAGCAGGGGGCTAACATTATGCTGCTCTGACTTACACTGCCTGTGTAATAAAATTCTCTCAATCCACTAAGGGTTCACTATGCCCTTTGGGAGAGTGATAAGTACAACCATCAGAGATCACTAAACTGTCATTTAAAAGACTGCTTGACATTGTAAGTGAAAAGAAAACAAAACAACCCACACCAAAAATGCCTACAATATATTCAATTTTAAACAGAGACTAAAACCCTCTCACATCTACTGGGCATAAGAGACATGCTTGTTTGTATTCTGCTATCTAGCTCCAGAAATACTTCTTTCCTTTTACTGTATTTTGTGACACTGACTGAACTCTTGTTTTTGAGTTTCTGGGCTACTCTTTCAGTTAAACTTTGTAACATTTCACATTATTTTAAAAACAGAATCATCAACACTTTACTTAATTTGCTTCAATGCTCTAACCAGTTCTTTTGAATTAATTTGACTTATTGTTTAATAATTTTTTTTCACTCTAGTATATCTGAACAAAATTTGGTGGAGTGCTGCTGTGTACCATCGATCCAGAACCGAACCATAGCTGATTCTACGGTGGATTTTCAGAGGCAGTTAATCACGTGGAGACTGCCCACCCTTCTCTTACAGAGAAGCTGGTGGATTTGAAATACAGGCCTTTGAGACTGCAGCACAGATTCTTGCCAGTAGGTCACCAGTGCTCTATTTTTATCTACAAGATTTTCATTCCAAATCTACTTTCTCAAAACTCTGTAAATTGCTTCATTATTCCTCGCATTTGGTCTGATTTGTGTTTTTCTGAATTTACTTCTTCCGTCAGCTTATTTACAGGTATGATCTTGTCAATTTTAAAATTTGTCATGATATATCGAGGTAAAAGATTTGTCCTAAACTCACCAATCTCTCAATTTACATTTCTTCTGAAGATTGCTTCTCAACTAACTACTATGGTTTCACCTGCAGGAACTTCTATAATTCTCAATCTTCTAAGTCTATTGTTTTCTTCTTTTCTGTACTCTGGAGAGTAAATATATATTTCTACTCATTCTTCCAGAAACACTGATAATCAGGTTAGAGAGGGTCAGCTTTCTTTTTTCCAGAATTCAATGTAAACATTAATTCTGCTACAAGTTTTTATTTCTCTTTTAGCACTTTATTTCAAGCCCCTCTTTTTGTATCCTTGACTTGTGTGATGTTAGTTTAAAAGTTGATTTTAGCCATTACAATTAGTCCCCTCTGGTCTCCAGCTACCTTAAATATAAACATGGTCTTGCAAATTGAAAAGGTCTTAAAAATCATCAACAGGTATGGGACTAGGATAAGAAAAACAGTGTGTTTACACACACGGGGTGGTGAGACTTGAGGCGATCAAGATTTGAGGAAGCCTGGAACAGAAACTGTTGACAAGATTCTGATGATGGTACTGAGAGACTTTCGCATTGCTGTGGTGAACCTGTGGCAAGGTCTAAGCAGAAGAGCCCTGAGATAAAGGCCACAGTTAAAGATTTTACTGTTTTTTTCCAAAGCTTGAAGGAGAAGTTGACTTATAAATGCTCTGAGGCAAATCTTGCTGGATGTTTTAGATTTGACTGAACTGAAACTACAGAGCCTGGACTAAATGAGGAATTCTGCCTGGGAATGCTTGGGCTAAAATTTGGACTTACACTGGGTGATATTCTTTTCTTCCCCGGCTCTCCAACTTCCTTCCCTAATAAACCCCTAATAGTTGGTACCATTAACTGTAGTCTGTGAGTCAGCAATGAACCTATTCCTGCTACTGTGGCTCTAAAAATACCATAGGGCTGGGATATGGGCTCTTTATTTGCTTTCTGCTTTGGGGTAGTGAGGAGATGTGCTATTCTCATTCCTTCCAGCCCTTTCAGATAAACTCTCATAGCCTTGTGCCTCTATGCCCATTTTCCGCTTTTTAGATAATCTGTGTCAAATTTTTCTTATAAACTCATCCTAGAACAGGAAGTGACCAGATGAGATAAAATTTATACTTGTAAATAGTGCAAGTGTGGTTCTTGGGCTCTGTTCCCTGGCCACTGGAGAGGATCAGTTGCCAGCTCATTTAAAAAGAAATAACAGAGAACCCACAAATTATAATCACTGGCAAGCATATTCACACATAGGTCCCTTTATATATAGATTATCCTTGTATTCCAGACCAAACTTTAAAATACAAGAAAATAGTTCTATTATGGTGAACAATAAAGTTAGAGCTGTGTTTATTCTAACTTCTAAGAGTTTACAGCAGCCTCTTCAGAGATCTATAGCTGGAAAACAAATTTATGCATATATCCTCCAAGCTCTTTTGTAAGAACTACAGAGTTCATCAAGTATAGCTCTGTTAGATGGAAATCCATTTCCCCCCCAATTCCAATTTCTTATCACTAGAAAATTTTAATTGCTTGCTAGAAAATAGACTAGAAGGAGTAAAATAGAAGATTCAAAATGTGTAACAAAGCGCGCGCACACACACATATTCTTACGTAAAATTTAAGAATTCAATGTACTACACCAAAGTAGAAATCTGCTCTACTTAAGCCTAAATAAATAAATAGAGAAATCTGTATCTTCATCTTATTTACATACTGATCATATATGCTTTATTTTTTTAATAAATAAGTGTATCAAAATGAAACTTATTTAAACACTTACTGGTGTATAACTATGCACACTTCCAACACTGTTCAAATTAACAGATGCCAAACTCTGGTCTGAGAGACTGTTGTTAAGGCTACTGCGTGGACTATCACTACCATCCTGATCAGTGTTGTACAACGTTACCTATAATGAAAAGGGAAAAACAATTAGTAAGCAGTACCAACTATAATGAATACTTTCCAAGCAACTTTACAAAAATTGAGTTAGCATAGTAAGATTAAAAAGTTAGTGATCTTTCCTATGTCCCTTTACCCTTATTTCATGGCCCAATTACTAACACCATGTCCACCTTCAAATAACTTTCTCACCACCTGTAAACTAAAGAAAATAACTTGTCTAACCATACATAAATTCCATTTCTGAAACTGAGCTGCAATCCCAAAAGCACATGGTCCAAATCCACAAGCTGCTCCGCAGGAGGACTGGTAATTTCCCATAAGATTAACTGCCCTGAAAACATGCTAAAGGGTTAACTATGGGTTGACTCTGACTCAATGGTACAAAACAACAATATAGTATAAAGAGTTCACCAACACTTGAGTTGGGATTAGATAAGACTTGTATTTCCACTAAAAAAAGCGGTCTGAACTCACCAACTATTATGTGGGAGTAAGATGGTCTATCTCCTTCCATGGGATTTACAGCCTCTGAAAACCCACTGGGAAGTCAGCTATGAGTTAGTTCTGATTCAAAGCTATATAAAAACAAATATCCCTGAACTCTGGTGGATTAGTGGTAAGGAGTTGCACTGCCAAATCAAAAACACATGTGATTTGAATCCGCTAGCTACGCCACAGGAGAAAAGATGAACATTCTTTTCCTGGGTGATTTACACCCTCTGAAAACCCACTGGAAGGTCAGGTATGAGTCAGTTCTGGCTTAAGAGTATATCAACAACAACAGTATGACAGCAGTCAAAAATATCTCTATGATATGTAAATTTGGGTTTGGTCAACAAGTAACCAAAAAGGGTATAATATTTTATCAAATTCTTAGACTTCATAAAAAAGAATACAAGCAGAAATAAACTAGGCATTTTAAAAAAAAAAGCATTCTAGTGTTTAGAATATTAAATATGGAAGTCCAGTTCCCTAAAACATTTGCAAAGTCACTCATGTGATCTAAATTTTTAAAGTCACATCAATAATACAGATATATATTAGATGTGAAGAACACAAATAATGATTCATGGCTTTGAGGCTGCAGATTACTGAAGACTTTTGCCACTAACAGTCTATATTTTACAGTGCTTGAATCTGTTTACATCATTATTCTGTAATTAGACAAGGTTAGAGGAAAGGCATTTTTCAAAGAACAAACTAGTCTATCCTTCAAGGCTCTTCAGATGTCACCACAACCAACACTCCTTTCTGTACTCTTCACGAAACCATTCAACATTATGATTTAGTTAATTTTTAAACAAATGTTTATTTCCAACTAGACTGTTAGTTCTTTGAAACTCCAGTAAGTAACCACAAACTACATAGTACTTTCTGCTAAGGATACAGTTAGTAAATAGCTGCTCGATTTAGTAAGCAACTGAGCTGGCACCATTCTTTTCTCCATGTAAGCCAAAACCAAAACTGTCTTACAGTTACATCAGATAGAGCAATGATGTGTCTTAGGTGATACATAAGGGGGGGAAAAAGACTATTAATAATGAGACGGAATTTTAAAATTATAGTAATGACTTCTTTTCCAGTAAATATTTCCAACAAAAAGTTCATAAAGATCATCTTATGAATTCCCAGGAATAACTATAATACAGTATCAACATATTACAAGCATCGATCGTATTTACTTAGCTGTTCATTATCTTCATCATTCTACGTAGTTTCTCTTATTTTGTTTGGACACAAACATTTCTATTACACTACAGCATAGAAAAAGAATACAAAGTAGAAGTTACTCATTACATAATTAATATATGTATAATCATCAGGTATAAGCCATGTAATCATCACTTAGATCAAAGTATGAAACAAATTTAGAGTGGTGTTGGTTTTCAAACTGTGGGCTTAGAAGCTTTCAGTGTCTTGAAAATTGAGGAGACAATGAACTTTTATTTATGATAATACATCTACTAATTATCAGTATTTAAGAAATTAAAATGGAAAGGTTTTACTACTTTAAATGAAACAATTATAAACCCAATTATATACGAACATTAAAAAATTCTCCACAAAACAACTATGAGATGTCATCTCACCCCAGTAATAGCAAAATTTAACAGAACAGCAAGCAACAAATGCTGGCGAGGCGGTGGAGAAATTGGAACCCTTATTCACTGTTGGTGGAAGTGTAAAATGGTGCAAACACTGTGGAAAGTGGTGTGGCGCTTTCTCAAAAAGTTGCAAATAGAGATACCATTTGACCCAGCAATTCCACTACTGGGAATATACCCTAAAGAGATCATAATCGACATCCAAGCGGACATATGCACACCCATGTTTACTGCAGCTTTGTTCACAACAGCAAGGAGTTGGAAACAACCCAAGTGCCCATCAACAAAAGAATGGATAGAGAAGCTGTGATATATTCACACAATGTACTACTATGCTGCACTGAAAAACAAGGAACTCATGCAATATTATTCAAAATGGGTGACCCTGGAGGACATTATGCTGAGTGAAATATCTGAGTCACAAAAGGACAAATACTGCATGGTGCCACTGTTGTAAAACAGGGCTGACCTCAGGGTTAGGGAAAGACTGAGAAAAACTGGATAAATTATGTATACCGCATTCAAACAGATGAGGGACAGAAGAATTTAAAAGCAATATATGACAGGATATTATGGTTATCACAAGAGTCCAGAATTAAGGTTGCATAGTTGAGTGTACTTGGGGCACTGGGAGGGGTGCGGGAGGATTGTATACCAATGAAAGAATTTTTCTTTTACTTTTCAAAGAGAGGAGCAAAGGGGAGGGGGGCGGCAGAGGGCTGGGCAGAGAGAAAAGTGCAACAATGAATGAATGGAAATCCAAAATCTCTGTAAACATTCATTAAAATTAATAAAATTTAAAAAAGAGAGCAATGACCCACAAAAGTATTCTAAGTTAAGCAAATACATAGATTGCATGTCAAAATAAAAAAAATATATTTTCTTTATTTTAAAAAAAGTCGCCAGTAAATAAATAAATAAATAATAAATAAAATGAGAAAAATGTCACGGTTGTATAATTTTGCAATCCTAAGTAGCTTAAAAGAAAACAGCAAGATTTTCTTATTTGTGTCCGTATTTAATCTGTTGCAAAATGGTATTTTGGTGAAAGTATACAAAGAAAAGTTACTATATAAATAAACACTGGGAAAAGTATTTCAATGCAGTTTTTAGATGATTATGGATAGTTTTTATTTCACAACGCACCAAAATACAAGTGGTTATTTCTTGAAGATTAGTTGTAACATGGAACTGATTTTGCCACAACATACATTGGACCTTTAGAAAATTCTGGTTCATTTCATTACATATTTTTTAAAAAACCACACTTATTAAAAATTACAAGTTTCATTAGAAAAGTCTTTCAAGAACAGGGACCAATTACAGTAACTGAAGTGAGTATGTTTGCCAGAGTTCTAATTCCTGCTCAGATTTTTATCCCTCTTAACAATTAAGTGTCAATTGTTGGGCTGTTGGGTTTTTTTCACACTTTTAAAAACAAAGGTGTATGTCTGTATAAAACATCACTCAGAAGGTTTAAAAAGACCCAAAGACCCAGAGAGAACTAGCCTGTAAAACAAGGTCATAGTAAAGTTTGATTCTTGCTGCCTCCACTGTGAATCACTCATTCCAAGTATTTTTCTCTGGGGAATTCTCGGCACTGGTGATTTTTTTCTATCTGGCGGTGGTGCATTCCTTAAGGTCTTGACATAGTTTATACAAGGCTGATATGACAATAAACACAACGAAAATGCCACCATAAAGAACTATGAATTCTTGCCTTTCCAAGGGAGACATAAATAGGCTTGTGACCAGAGATCAAAGGGATCACAGAAAGTTCCTGAAACAGAACAATTAATCTAATAAGCAGCAAACATACATGTAAGTATTAACTGTGCATCTCTCATTCTCTGCTGTAAAGTGCTTGGACGATCAGCATGAATGGCTGGCATAATGAGACTCTTAACCAGATATTAATGGCAGCCTCTTTACAAGAGAAACAGACACTTTTCAAAGATGAGAGTAACTGCTTTTCTTGGACGTGACAAGCTCACTTTGTTCTATGTTCAAGAAAATTATCTGTCAAATACCCAAACATGAATTACTCCTATTAGTTGCTCCTTCAAGTAAAATCATTTGAGCTGTGAACCAAGCAGTTAATTCAAGTTTTTTCCCTTGAAGAAAAAACTTTGCTTTGGTGTTTAGCAGAGATGCTCTATTTCACCGTAGAGAGTATTTTAAATATTTATACTAGAGACTCACAACTTAATGAAACTATGTTTCCTGCTTTTACAGGGATAGTCTTTGTAAAATGAGTTGGGTTTTTTAAAAACAAAGCAAAAAGAGTATTTGGTAGGAAAAAATAGAGTTGATATTAGCTGGGTGCCGCTGCTGGGATTTATGCCAAGGTGCCAGCAGTTAGCATACGACTACTTTTTGCTGCATGTTATGTGCCATCCAAGTCGCTTGCAACTCATAGCGACCCTATGTACAAGAGCCTGCTCTATCCTGTGTCAACCTCACTGTCTCTGCCACATCCACTCCCCTTACCCCAATCACTGAATCGATCCATCTCATCGAGGGTCTTCCTCTTCTGCACTGTCCCTCCACTCTCCCAAACATGATGTCCCTCTCCAAGGACTGGTCCTTCTTTGCAACATGCCATCAGAATGTCAGATGAGGCTTCAGAATCCTTGCCTCTAAGGAGCAGCCTGGTTTCACCCTCTCCCGGACAAATCTGTTTGTTCTTCTAGTAGTCTATGGTTTATTCAACACTTTCCTCCAGCACCACAGCTCAAAGGCATCAATCCTTTCTATCATCCCTCTCCAGCTCTCTGACACATAGCACGCAATTGCAAAGACTATGGCCTGGGCAAGGCACACCTTAGTCTGCAGCCTGACGTTGCTGCTCTTCAGTACTTCAGAGAGGTCCCTGACAGATGACTTTCTCAATGCAATTGATCTCTTGATTTCCTGGCTGCTGGTACCAAGAGTGTTGATTGTGAAGCCAAGCAAATTAAAACCGTTAACTATATCAATCTCTTCACCATCCATAATGATGCTGCCAATTGGCCCAGTGGAGAGAATCTGTTTTCTTGATGTTGAGGTTAATCCATACTGAAGGCTGGAGTCCTTGACCTTCTGCAGCAAGCGCTTCAAGTCCTCCTCAGTTTCAACAAGCAGGGTTGTGTCATTTGCATAATGCAGGTTGTTGATGACTCTTCCACCAATCCTAATGCCACATTCCTTCTCGTACAGCCCAGCGTCACGATGATGTTCTGCATATAGACTGAAAAGGTATGGAGACACGATACATCCCTGTCAGACATCCTTCCTGATTTTGAACATGCAGTGTCTCCTTGCACTGTTCTCACGACTGCTTCTTGGTTCAAGTATAGGTTTCACAAAAACACAATCAAATATTCTGGGATTCCCATACTTAAGAGTCAGCCAGAGTTTGTTGTGATCCACACAGTCAAAAGCCTTTGCATAGTCAATGAAGCACAGATAGACATTCCTCTGGTATTCTCTGCTTTCAGCTAAGATCCATCTAACATCAGCTATAAATACCCCTAGTACCACAGCCTCTTCTAAACCCAACCTGCACATCTGGTAGTTCTCTGTTAATGAGTTGCTCCAGTCATTTCTGGATAATTATAAACGTAATTATAGAAGGGGGAAATAGACAATATTTTAGTAGTACTGTGAAATTAGCTCTGCCCTGATGGATTCATAAAAAGGGTCTCACCCAAGGAGATCCACAGACCATAGCTTGAAAACTGTAGATCTGAAACATTAATGGCATCCCAGGAGCTTCTCTCACACTCTCCCAAGTTACACAGTCTTTATCCAGTCTTAGAAAGTTCTGGTGGCTTAGTGTTAAGAAGTTCTGCTGGAATACTGAGGGCATGCAGTTAAAAACCACCAGCTGCTTTGTAGAGAAAAATGGGCAGTCTCCTCCCATGCAATTTATTGCCTTTGAAAACCCAGCAGAGGGTGAGGTATGTGTCAGTTCTGACTTGACAGTGTATCACAAGTTCTCAGCAACTACTACAGAAGCTTTTCTCATTATTAGCTTATTTAACTTTCAACTGAGTATAAATAAAATCATACAATATATTGTCCTGTCCCCTGTAATTGAATAGTAATTATGAAACCATTAGATGTTACTTTCTATTTTACTAATATCTATATTTTATTACTTCCTCAAGTTTTAAAAGTTCATCTTCTTTTTGTCCATCATACGGCTTCCATTGGGATCATAATAAGTCTGTAGATCAACCTTGAGGAAAAACAGACTTTACAGGAGACTTTTCATACACACTCCTTTCCTTCATTGATTTATAGCATCTTTGTTTTCCCACAGTAATTTTTTATAACTTTCTATGTAGATTTATTCATTTTGGGTATTGAATGTTTTTAAACTGCTAACACAAATATTATCTTTTTATTTTTAAATGTCCAGACAGTAAACATAAACACAACTGATCTGTAAATAAGAGAATTGATTAAACTCCAATTTAGATTTTAAAATCAATAGTTCATATTTCAATTATCTTGAATTTTCCATGTATACTATAATGCCACTGTGAGTAATGACAGTTTTATTTCTTCCTCTCCAACTTTTGTGGTTTTTATCTTTTATGACTTTAGTGAGAAATTTTCAATACAATGTCAAATACTGACTTCAGGCATCCTTCTTTAACCCTAGATTGCAAAAGGAGTTCACAATGTTTCACCACTAATGTAGTCTTTGCTGAGGTTTTAGGATTTCTTTTTTTTTTGTTTGGAGAGATTTTTAAAACAATTTATTAATTTTAATGAACATTTATGGAGATTTTTTATTTCCATTCATTCGTTGTTGCATTTTTCTCCCTGCCCACCCCTCCCTAGGGTTTCTTTTTATGTAGTTATGACTGTCATATCACATTATAGACATTTCCATCTATTTATAGCTTGTATTTGTTAGATACCATCAAGTCAAATAAAACTCACAGCAAGCCTATGAACAACAGATCTGAATCTTGTGCTATTCTGTGTCATTCTCATTTCTGACTGCCCACTGCTGAAGTCAACTATGCCAATCCATCAGGTTGGGGGCATTCCTCCTTTACTGACTCTTTTAACTTTTCAAGCATGTTGTCCTTCTCCAAGGAGTACCCTCTCCTAACAACATGTCCCAAGTATGAGAGATGATTTAAGAATGGTATTAAATTTTAAAGATTATCTGCTGATACAGGCATATGACTTTTCTCCCTTTTTTTTTTTTAAAAATGAATGTAAAAAAACCAGTAATAGATTTTCAAATGTTACACTTACTGTGCATTTTTGGCTAAATAAATTTATCTGTGCTGTTAGTAATTTTTAAACTGTATGGCTAGATTTATTTGACAATCTTTGGTTTATAATTTTAATGTCCATGTTCTTAAGGCAGTGGATGAAAATCTCCTTTCTTGAAAGGCCTTCTTGGGTTTTAATATCTAAATTATGCTGACTTCATTAATTACAATTCTCTCCCTCATTGCCATAGAGTCAGAAATGACTCATGGTTGGTTGACTTTCCAGTATTTTTCCAAGGCTGCAAATCAAAGGGGAGAAGACTGCTTATCTTTCTTAGAATTGCCAGCAGATAGATTAGAAGTCTTTAGGGAGTTGTGACATTTGGGTTAGCTAAGCAACTCCCTACAGACAAAGCCATTTGTAAATGGTGATGTTAGGTGCCATTAAGTAGAGTATGACTCATAGTGACCCTATGAACAAAAGATCTGAACCTTGTTCTATCCTGTGCCATCCTCACACTTCATGTCACACAAGAGCACACTGCAGCAGTCACCATATCAGCCCACCTGGTCAAGGGTTTGACTCCTTCCCTGACCTTCACCCTTCCAAACATCATGCCCCTCTCTAAGGAACAGCCCCTCCTAAGAACATGCCCAAAGTATGTGAGGTAAGCCTCATCATTCTTGCCTCCAAAGAGCACTCCAGCTGCCCCCTCTCCAAGACATATCTGTTTGTTCTACAGGCAGTCCATGGGATGTCCAGTGCTCTTTTCCAACACAGCTTATGACATCAATTCTTCCGTATCCTTATACTGCCCAGCTCTCAGATGCAAAGCACTTTAATCCTCAAACTGACATAATTATTCTTCAATAATTTGGAAAGGTCTTTAACTGCATTTTCCCAGTGCAATGCATCTCCTTATTTCCTGACTGCTGGTACCAAGGGTGTTAACTGTGAATACAAGCAAGATGAAGCTGTTGGCAGTTTTGATCTCCTCTCCAACCATCACGGATTTTCCCTACTGGTAAGAATCTTTGCTTTCTTGACATGGAGACTAAGCCACTAGAGCTCCCTAAATAAGAACTGAGAAGCGTTATCTCCTTTTCTTCAAATGCTGGAACATGTGTTATTTTTTCCTTAAAAATCTGGAAGAATTCACCAAAGTCAGACCTAAAATTTTTTGTGAAGATATGCATTTGTTATGGATTTAATATCTTTACTATATAGACTTGACAGCACATAACAATATACATAAAAATATCATAGCTAACAAAACTCTATAGGGTTCAGTTCTATCCATAACACATTCTGCTGTTGTTATGTGCTGTCGAGTTGCTTGTGACTCATAGCGACCCTATGTACAACAGCCCTAAACCCTGCTCTATTCTGTGCCAATCTCACTGCCTCTGACACATCCATCCCGATTACCCCAGTCACTGAATCAATCCACCTCATAGAGGGTCTTCCCTTCTTGCACCGTCCCTCCACCCTCCCAAGCATGATGTCCCTCTCCAAGTACCTGTCCCCCCTTACAACATGTCCAAAGTATGTCTGAGGTTAGGTGCTGTCAAATCAAGCACGAGCACACTTAAGTGCTCTGGGATTCCCATTCTTCTCAAGGTCAGCCACAACTTGTCATGATCCAAACAGTCAAATACTTTTAGTCAATAAAGCACAAATAGACATTCTTCTGGCTTTCCTTACTTTCAGCCAGGATCCATCTGACATCAGCAATAATATCCCACGTGCCATGGCCTCATCTAAATCCTTTTTGAACTTCTGGCAGTTCCTTATGTATGCACTGTCCCAACTGTTTCTGAATGATCTTCAGCATTATTTTGCTAGCATGTGATGGAATGCATGAATATTAACACACTAGGCACTAGTGAGATGCGATAGACCAGCTACAGCCACTCTGAATCAGGTAATCATATGGTATACTATGCCAGGAACAAAAAACAGAGGAAGAATGGTGTTGCATTCAAAATGAAAAAGTCAATTTCAAGTTCTATTTTGAAATTCAATGTTTTGAATGATAAAATAGTATCAATACACGTACAAGGAAGACCTATTAACATGATTATTATTCAAATATATGCTCCTACATCTAGGGCCAATGAGGAAGAAATTGATAATTTTTACCAAATTTTGCAGTCTGAAATTGACCGGAAATGCAATCAGGATGCATTAGTAGAATGCAAAAGTAGGAAACAGTGAAGAAGAAACACTAGTTGGAAATGGAATGACTGAATATTGTATTTACAAGGATTTAGTCATTGCAAATACTTTTTCTAAAAGACATAAAAGATGACTTTTCATGAAGATTTCACCTGATTGGCTGCATGGGATCATCATGACCTGAGGTTAACTGAACAGGAACTAGTAACAAATTAAAAAGTACTCAGATTTTTAAAAATTTATTCTTGTGCCAGTTTTAATAAGCTGATTTGCTGGGATACTGCGTATTTCACCTAAAACTTCCTTGGTATAAAGATGTTCAGAAGATCTTTCAATTATTTAACCTTTTTAATCCTGTAGGGTCTATATCTCCAGTTTTATTCCGAATATTGATAAGCTGTGTTTCTGCTGCGTTGTATAAAACCTCGTAAGTGTACACTTACACTTCATTTAACCACTTCTTGCCCATGCACTATTCTTGTATATATTTACCCAAAGTTAGTGCAAACAGGAACTGCACTTGTCCCTGTAAGAGCCCTAGAGACTGTCCATATTAATAATTTTTGGCATTTCTTCCCAAGCTGTTAGTAGTTCCCCCTTACTAAGGCAATGAACAATAACCATTCGAAGACTTGAGCCAACTCGCTATTTATCTTCAGAATTGGTTCTGTGTAGCTCTCTACTCTTTAACATTCTGCTCTGAGAACTCTAGTAACCATAGACTCCCTATCTCCCGGGTCTACCTCCTCAACTTAGGGCACTCTCTTGAGCAATTGCACTATATTGACCCGTACCCAGAAGTCTCCAGAAAGTGAAGTTGGCACAATTGTAGGGCTTTTACCTTGTTTGTTCATCATTTCTCAGGATCACTTTCCTCTGTACCTAGTGTTCCATCTTGTTTTTAAAAAAATGTCCTCCAGGTAGTAAATTCAGTTCCTGTTATTCCACTCTGACTATAAGCAGAAGTCCCTTATTAAAAACTTATTAAAAACCAACTTCTGGCGAGCTCTGGTGGCCTAGTGGCAAGAAGCTGCACTG